>NC_058135.1:27372650-27385745 GCF_016433145.1 Gracilinanus agilis
ACGCTACCCACATTCAGAGGAAGGACTGCAGGAGAGGAAACATATAAGAAAAACAACTGCTTGAACGCATGGGTCGGGGTGGACATGATTAAGGATGTGGACTCAAAACTACCACACCGATGCAACTACCAACAATTTGGAAATTGGGCTTGATCAAGGACACATGACAAAACTAGTGGAAATGCGCATCAGCCATCGGTGGGGGGAGTGCAGGGCGGGGGTTGAAGGGGAAAGGAGGAGCATGAATCATGTAACCATGTTAAAAATGAATATTAATAAATGTTAAAAAAACTCTTTATGCCATGTAATTTTTTTTACTTTAGCCTTGCATATAATAGGTGTTTATTAATTATGTGATAATTTGAATTAAACCACAAAAGATATAATCAGATATCATCTTTAGAAGCAGTAGTATACATAAACATGTCAATATTTATACAAGAAGTCTGAAGAGTTTTAGTGCAGTTTTGATTTAATAAAGCTTAAAAAACTGCACAAAAACTTTTGGGACATATGTATATAGATATATTGCAGTTACCACTTTTTCATATCTCTTTTTGTAAAAATGACTCTAATTCTTTTCTATGAATTTAAACAATTAAATAACTAACTCTCTCACTCTATGGGATAATTTATTTGGCAGGCAACATACGAAAAGAGCACTTCTAGAGTCAAAAGCCTTAGGATTCAAATCCCCACTGTCATTTAGTTACCTGTGGGATTTTTAGGCAAGCCATTTAACCTCTGTAGGCCTCAATTTTCTCATCTATAAAATGAGGGTGTTAGAGTAAATGATCCCCAAGGTTCTTTCCAATTCTAAAGCTATGATCCTATGATCCCAATTATTTTCCCTTGCTTCCCATCTGTTCCACACTTTATATAAAATAATGTGTTTTAAAAATAGCTACTCCAATTACGAGTCTCTCATTCTCCCTAATTTGCTGAGTTAACATTTCCAGAAATAGTTGTTTCTCAAATTGCCACTTCAGTCTATCTAAGAAGTAGAAACCAATGGATTAAGAAGGGATCTAAGAAATGTCCTTGCAGGATGGTATAATTTATGAACTTAATATGAATGGGATTTAGGCCAACATAGCTTTCAGTCAAACTGAAGTCATCTTCACCTCTACTTTCAGAGGTGTCAAATATAAAAATAAAGGATGTCTCACCAAGTGTCTTAATTGATTCAGTAAATCAAAACCACATGAGTAAAAAGCAATTACATTATGTTTAACTTTATAATAATCTAAATAAATCTATAAAATTTAATGTTAATCTTAGTTCAAAGGATACCTAAAAATCTATATATGTATTATGTGGTTATATATGTATATATACATATATACATATATATATGCTCCATGTGTATATGCATATGAACAGAGATCATAAAGATATATAGAAATATAGATATAGATGAAGATCCATTCCTTAAGGTATTTTTTTTCTTCCTTCTCCATTTTCATATATTTTCAACTGATTAAGCTCTCATATTTTCTTTTTGGAGCATGCTAACATTTTAAGAGAATCATTAGTTTCTATTATTATCATTGACAAAATTTTTCCATCATATAATACTTTTAGATAAAATTCTCTGTCATAGATAAACTATCAGGCTGACATCTAAGTTATCCATATGCATGCTAAGATGGCATCCTGTTAGAACATACCTGAAAGACTGACATGAATAAAAGAATTGTAGACTTTTTTTTAGATGAAAGGAGTTGTTTTATTTAGGACTGTCATTGCCCAAAGAACCTTGAATATAAATACAGACAAGTAAATCTGCAGGAAGCCAGTGAAGAACAAAAACAAAACAAAACAAAAAACTATTTAAAAGTAGGGTTTTTTTTTTAATTTATCAAAAAACTGCTTTTGTTTTGAAAAGTCCCTATTGGGACTTAATATTCATGTAGGGAGTATGATCTGTCTCTCTGGCCCAGAGCCAAGTGCCAGTCTATAAATGTCCTGTTGCACATGCTTAAAAGAAAAAGCAAGTTGGATATAATGGAAATTTGCAGCGTTCGTCTTTTATTTAACAAGTACAACTCTGTACTTGTCCTCCACCCCTGAGTCTCTTTTTGTAAGAATAAGACAAAACAGAACAGAACAAAAAGTTTCCATCCTATTTCTACTCATCTTTTACCAGATCCTAGGTCAAGATTACTACTACCATCTGCCTGCTCTCCTCCTTCTTGGATGCTGCTGGGGAGGTCACACTTCTGTGACAATTGAATCTGTGTTGTCCAATCTTACCTGGATCCTCCAATCCCAATTCTTTTGCTTTTTTAGGCCTGACTCTCCACATATCTCCCCATATGACCTATTCTGAACTTCCTCTTTTTAAAACAACCTATACTACCACCTCTTCCTTCTCTTATAAGATGATCTTGTCTTCCACATCACTGGGAAAAAAAAATGGAAACTATCCACTATAAACTACGCCTCAATTTCAGACTTCTAATTCTTTGAATAACATTCTTTATCTTCTCCTCTTCTGCTCTAGTCTCAAAGGAAGAGGCTAACTTTTGTAATGATGGAGCTGTTATGATCAGCTAAAGGCCTTAGGCAGACATTGAAGATGGTGCAAGAAAGGAGGGGTCCTACACCAAAGCTGAATGTGAGTTAAATAAACTCTCTCACCAGCAAGGCCAAGACCCCTATAACTATGCACTTTTCTGCCTCTGCCCCTGGGGGTTGGAATCAATCTAATTGGACAATTAGTACAGTTTCCAGGAAGGAGGTTGAGGCTTCCAGAAAAGTATCTAGCTTGATAAGGCTGGGCCAATTAAGGTTATAATTCAGATCTGACTGCTAATGTTAAATGCCTATAGATAAGATAAAGCAATGACTTCAAAGATCATTTAAACTTAAAGTTGAAATGGTTTTATCGGTTATTGGATTGAACTAGGTAAAATGGGTGTAGGAAAGTGGGTGAAGGTAAGCTAAAAAATCTTGCCTAAATTATGTCACTAAATTATTTTAGAAACACAGGTCCATCTTTCCTAGGTGTAAAAGTATGAGAAAGCCTTGAGGGCAAATCTCAACTCTTATACCCTGGGTCAGATGCTGATGACTTGTTAGTTGAATTAATCTCTAGTTTATAATAAAGGTTGTTGAGTATGCCAAAGAGCTATTGAATTTGGCTAACAATGGTAGTTGTTCCTACCTACCTAACAAATCTACCAAAACCACCCAGACCTCCCAGGAGCCCAGTTTCCACCCTTCTCCTCCCTAACCCTCAAGTTGAGAGCCAGAAGACAAGTCAGGGGCTTGGGGACCCCTTTTTATGCCCTCACCTCAACTGTCATCCTGGCACCCAGCCTTGGTCCTCTGCCAGGTTCTGTGTTCTAAAGTGGCAACTGCCAGTTTTCACCCCCATGAAAATGGTTGCAGATTTCTGCACATAACACTTTCTCCTAGCCAAGGCAAACTTCTCAAAATATTTTTTGATCTAATCCCTTTTTGCCTCCCCTAGGTACTTATTCCTTTGATTAAGCCCTTGATTTCTAATCTTTAGCATTTTCTTATCCCTGAATTTGTCACCAACCAGCTACAAAAATACATGAACATAGGTGCTTTAGTGGATAGAGCTATGGGCTTAGAATCTGGAAAATGAATCTTCCTACGTTCAAGAGATGTCACTTCACCCCATTTGTTTTAGTTTAGGAAATGACAAACCATTCTAGTATCTTTGCCAAGAAAACCCCAAATGAGGTCACAACTGAAAAATGACTGAACAACTGCAATATAAAAATCATATTCTAATCTCTCTTATCCTGAAAAATCTTTTATTAGGACCTGTCATCTACTCAATTGAGATATAGAAATAAAAATATAATTGATCAACACAGGATGATAATTCTAGATCTCTCCACCCTTTCACAGATGAATTCCTGAAAAGGTATACTCGTGGCCTCCAATTTCACATCTCTTACTGACTCTTCAATCTCTTGCAACCTGACTTTCAGGTCTACCATTTAAATGAAACAATTCTGTCCAAGTATACCAATCATTTATTTATTCATCAGTGCCTAACAATGTTCTGTAGATAGTGGGTATTCACTAAGTATTTCTTGAATAAATGGAATGTCAGAGCATTTATTAACTACTTACAATGTGCCATGTGCTATGCTCTCTCTACCATCAAAGAACTTACATTCTTAATAGAGAAAAATAGCCCTGAGGGTGCAGGGAAAAGTGAGGAAGGTGTGGGAAGAGCACAGCATCAGTGTTTGAACATGGCCTAGCAATGAAATGATAATTTGGTTTTAGGCAAAATATTATAAAAGTTCACCTGTCAGAGTCCATGGTCCCAGTGGCAGAATCGAAGGTTCCAGTGTAAGGGAGAATAAATGATAAGGATGGCAAGAATGCAAGGAGTATAGCTTTTAAAATGGCCAAGAAATGGATAGTGCATCATGAAGTTATGAAAGATCTATGAAGTTCAAGTCATAGAGAGGACAAAATTTAATTAGTTAACTATAAGTTCCAGGGCAAAGAACTTGTGGGTAGTAGTTGTCTCTTTAAAGTATATAGCATTCAGAAATTAAAGGTCTTAGTTCCAGTATAATTCATTCATTGACAAGTTCAGCATGTATGTATTGAATATCTACTATTTTTAAAGCAGTGGGAGAGAAATCAATTTCAGAGGTAGTGTTTAGTGGAAAGATAAGAAATTATTTCTAAATCTTAGGTGTGGAATGGCTAATAGAAAATGTGGATGAATATTAGTGGAGTCAAGGAGGGAAAAGAATGATATAGCAATAACTAAAACATGGGAGATCAAGTCCTCCAGATGGGAGAGATGTGTGTGAAGAAAGATCACTATATTTTGAGTCCAAGAGCATGGTTGAAAATGTGGCTCTGTTACTAATTAACCTATGTGCAAGTCATTTAACCTCTCTAGCCCTAAATTTCTTTACCCACAAAATTAGAGAGTAGATAAGGGCATAGATAAGTAAAGTCATTTCTAGTTCTGGTTCCAATGACGATACTGCAGCACTCTAGGAAAATGGAAAACTTCCCATCAGACCCATGGTCACTTCACATGATAATCTGAAATTTAACAACATTTCTAAATATGATGGTGATGGTGGTAGTGGTTGTGGAGGAGATGATGATGATGTTAATTGTGATGATATCATAAAATGATGATATTAATATTCATCTACATCTTCTTTACAGAGAAAGATGAAAAAAATTCTTACTTATGACATAGTTATAACAAGTATATATCCATTCTTGACTTCTGATAATTTACTGATCACTTGAATCTGAGTCTATTATGGAAAATTCTAGCAAATGCCTAGTTGGTTTATGGAAAAAAATAAAAATTAGAAAAAGGTGTTTATATTGATATATTCCAAGAAATTCATCTGTGGCTATTTTTTAAAATCTCAATACTTTTTCTACAGTTGGACTGCCCTTAATCTTTCTGGCATAATCATTCCTCTATATACATATATAGTGCTGCATTTTTCCTTGTGCTCTATCTTTCCTTGAATAAAAAGGAATTGTGAATTTATTTGAATTTTCTTTATTGCTATTTATATTTAGCGGTGATTGAAAGTTTTGTACATTTGTACATTTTGTACCCTTTAAATGCTAAACTACAAGACAATGCATGTTTCAATTTGGTCAATACTTTCTAAGATAGGTAGATAAATATATTTTCTTATATTAATTGTGAACCCTGGCTGCATTATGAATTAAGCAGGAACTGCATCTCTATAAGCTTATATTATAGGACAAAATGACATAGAATGAGAAATGTAAGTTGTACTCACTCTTTAATGATTGTCTTCCTTTTTCTCTTTAATAAAGAATTTATCTTCCTTATATTTCCTTGAATACAGAGTTTTCTTAGCTAGCATTATTATTTGTCATAGTCCTAACAAAATATCCCCAAATGATGTGGAATCAAAGCCCCTATGTCTTTAACATTCTGAGTGTGTCAAGCTATGATCCCATTTAATCATTAACAAAAAAACATATACACAAAATTTAAAAGTTCACATATAAAAAATGCAAAATCAATTTTTAAAGATTTTTTAAATCTTTTTTTAACCATATGTAAGAAAACTAACTAAATAAGCTTTCTGGTCTGGCTGCATTTCAATAGATGAACCAAGGGGAAAGGGCAAAGATTTCCAGTTCTCCACTTCTGAGGCTAATTTTTCCTTTGTTCTTTCCTGTTTTAAGTGAAGGAGAATAGAAATGACTATGACCTTTGAACTTTCAAAGGTCAGAAGGAGAAGCCAGCACAAGGTGAAGGAGGAGAGTCCATGCTGGGTCCAGCTTCAAGGTCTCAAGTCCAGAATTTTGAGTAGTGGAGAGGCAAATTCTTTCAGCAGCAATACTAGACTTAGAAAATAACTGGATGAAAACAGTGCCATATAGAAATTACATCAAGTCTGAGCCCACTCTTCCTAGAGACCAGAATGCTATAGAAGAGAATGTGGCCTTGAAGTATTGAGTGGAAATATACATGCTTCTCTCCAAGCTCCTTGAGGGAGATGTTGTCTTTTTTTTTCTGGTATTTTCAGCATAGCTCTATTAACACAAAAAAAGAACTAGTCCCTGCTTTCGAAAAATTTCTACAAAGAAATCTAAGCAAGATTAGGTTTGACTTAATCTGACTGAAGTAAGATCTGTGCTATATTGTAGTTAAACATTTGGTAGTTTGTATCAACACTATCTGAGAAACATCCCTGAATTGTCAGGGTGCCATTAAATAGAGAAAGATCTCAAGACAAGACAAGAACAGAGGATATACAATAAGTGTAACATACCCATTTCCCCTTTCTCTATTGAACTATGTATAACAACAAAACCCTTTTGTATCTCATGGATTATTGTTTGTCTCCAGTTTCATATCTATATCTTTTCCCCTTGATTTTCTAAATATTTATTAACTAAATATTTTTCTAGTTCTATCACATACATACCAATGCAAACTATGGCTCAACTAGAGCTCTTAGTCCATTTTCATGGTTTGGCCTTAGAAGGATCATAGATTTAGAGTGGAAAGAGCTCTTCAAGGTCATCTAGCTTCACCCCCCACAGATGAGGAGACTGAGGTCCACAAAAAAGAGACCTGAAAATATTGGGGTTGGGATGCCCTTTTGAGTCATGCAATTGAAATCTTGAAAGTCTGAATTGCAGCCAAGAGCAAAATAAAAGCTGGTTACCCTGGGATCTTCCCAAAAATGGAAATGATAAGAGGAGCTCACCAATGAAAGAATGTTCTAGAATGAGTAAGCTCAAGCTTTGGGAAAGTTCAGGATAAGATTGTAGCTGAGGTGTGAGCTGAAATCCCAAAAGTCAGAAGCAAAACCAGGAAGAGAATAAAGGTTGGATAATCTAGTTCCCCCGAAAATGGAAAATGGCCCTAAGAATGTCACCAATCTGAGAAAAGGACCAGCATGGAACTGAAAGGGAAGATGAAAAGTTCCAGAGATAGGTCAATATGATGAAGGAGAAATCTGCTCTTGAAAGTATTCTTACTATACTCAGGTTTTTATGCCTATGTTCTCTTCATATGTAATGTTAAGTGAACTCTATTATTCTAGAACAGGTGTTCTTAACCAGGGGTCTATACACTTGATTTTTAGAAATCATTTGGATAACTACATTTTGATATATTTGGTTTATAATCCTTTGTACTTTATGCATTTGAAAACATTATTCTGAGATGTTACTTAGTCTTCACCAGTCTGCTAAATGGTCTGTAACACACACACACACACACACACACACACACACACACACACACACACAAAGTCTAAGAAACTCTGTTAGAGGATTTATCAAAGGTTTGTGGGACTTTTGCCTACTTCTTTTATCATCTTGAGGAGGCTGATTTACTCCTTAGGCTCCTCACATGTCATCTCTCATTCTTGCTATATCAGTCTTTTCTGCTCAGATGCTTCCTCAATAATTTCTTTTACACTACTTCTGTAGCATTACTAATTGTTGATAACATAATCTAGACTGTTTAAATCCACAAGATACTTTAACAAAAAATAAGCAAACTTTAAACAGACTGGAGAAAAGAAGGACAAATTTGTCAGGATAGTGAACTTGGGATTTAGAAAAGTAAATAAGTCATATTTTCCAATGCTTTGCTAAAGATTAAAAGAAATATTTTTAATAAGTATTCAGGCCAGCTATTCCTTAAAAGCACTCTGATAAAATTTATTTTTTCAGAAATATATATTTCCACTTCTTGTTCACCCCTAGAAATAAATGAAAAAATACTTCAACCTTCATTTTTTCTGTCAAATTAATCTTTCCTCTGCTTAAAAGCTTAGGATCAAACCATTTGTCTTTAGAGATAAGGCACAGTCTATGTCATTCCCTAGTGACCAATATTTAAGGGAATAATAAGTTCAGGCCTGTTTTCCCCATTTAACTAGTTGCAGATAAGAGAAAGGATGGGAGAATGAAAGATCATTGTTCTAAATTCTAACAGGGAGCTTTCTTCTTTTGAAAAGAATCATTGTGCATACTACTAATGCACACTTTCTTCAATTAAAAGGAACAAGAGACCACATGATCAAGGTCTCAGAAAAAATAAAGGGGAAATGGGAGGGAGCTAAGGAATGGAAAAATAATCCTACAAAAGGAATTAAAATGATGAATAAGAAAATGTCTCCTATACACATTAGAAAATAGTTCATATGCAATCTAAAATAAATAACTGTAGTTATTTCAAAATAAAAATTAAATACAGCAAGACAAAAGAGGAAATGAATATGAAAGTATTCAGCTTTTTTGTAAATATTTCCTGAGGCTCCCTTAAATGATTTTTAAAAATACCTTTAAATGGAGTATATTTTTTTCTTTCTCTGATTCTTTTGCCTGATCTTTAATGTCCTCTCAACCAAGATCAACAGAATACTAAATAGTAAATAGAATGATATTTTGTTCCATTGATTTATAAAATTACTCACTATGATGTTTATTTATTATGTGCAAAGCATTATACCATACTTTAAAGGAGGATTTTCAGGAAAATAAGTTATTAATGTTGCCCAATATAGTAAGGGACAGAAGTACAAAAGAAAGAAGAAAGAAAAAGAAATAAGGATCTTCATAGAAAAGCTTCATAATGAATCTTTCCACCTTACAATAATCTTCCATGGGCAGCTGAGCACTGAAGTGACTCAAAAAAAAAATCATTCAAAATCTCATAAATCCTTTTATATTTGAAGTAAATCTATTTCACTATGTTAACCATTGCATGTTTTCAGGTTTTTTCAATGTGTTGATTGGTTGTGCTGATTTTTCCCCCTCTTTAAAAATACTATTTGTAGGACTCCTTCTTTGCTTATTATATCATTATTATTATATCACCTTATATCATATACATGATATATATAAAATTATATCAAATAATTTGTGACATGGGCATTGTGCAAAGATGGCAGGGACCCTGTACCCCTTAACTCAGGCAGGCTGTGAACAGGGAAATTCCCTTCCCCCTTCCTGTCCTAGTGACTCCCGAGGCAAAGACCGTTATCCATGGACATCCTTTAGATTGAGTCAGACAAAGAGCTGGCCAAACCTTGATAGCCTAAGTCCTGAGAATCTCAGGGAGAGCCCCCACCCACCAAATATCTGAGTGCAAGAAGTCACGTCCACACTCTGTAAAGGATACAAAACCCCCTGAACTGGGGCATCTGGGGAGCGACCCCAATAGCCTGATAGTCACTCCACTCATGCTGCCATGTCTTGGAGGGTAACCCGCAGGGTTATTCCACTCATGCTGTCTTGCTGGCCATTAATCCTATCTTAGTAATAAACCTTTCTTTTTACTTTTAAGCTAAGTTTGGAGTCCTCTCATTTCTGAGAAAGGTTTCCTTCCTGAACCCAGGGGTTCACCATTTGTACTCCTATAACAATTTGTATAGTATCAGCTGTTCTTTGAATGTTTGATAGAATTCACTTGTTAATGAATCAGGCCCTGGAAATTTTTTCTTAGAGAGTTCTTTGATGACTTCTTCAATTTCTTTTTCTGATATTGGATTATTTAGGCATTCTATTTCTTCTGCTGTTAATCTAGGGAATTTATATTTTTGTAAATATTCATCCATATCACCTAGATTGCTATATTTATTGCCATGTAATTGGGCAAAATAGTTTTTAATGATTGCCATAATTTCCTCTTCATTAGAGGTGAGATATCCCTTTTCATCTTTGAAACTGTTAATTTGGTTTTCTTCTTTTCTTTTTTATCATTAGATTGACCAGTACTTTGTCTATTTTATCTGGTTTTTTCAAAATACCAGATTCTAGTCTTATTTATTAATTTAATAGTTCTTTAACTTTTGATTTTATTAATTTCTCCTTTGATTTTTAGTATTTCTAATTTAGTTTTCATCTGGGGATTTTTAATTTGTTCATTTTCCAGATTTTTAAATTGCATGCTCAATTCATTAATTTCTGCCCTCCCTAAATTTGTTAATATATGCACTGAGTGATATAAATTTTCCCCTTAGAACTGCATTGGCTACATCCCATAGGTTTGGGTAAGAAGTCTCATCATTGTCATTGTCTTCAATGAAATTATTGTTTCTATAATTTGTTCTTTCACTAAATTATTTTGGAGAACCATATTATTTAATTTCCACTTGGTTTTTGGTTTGCCTCTCCATGTATTTTTACTAATAACTATTTTTATTACATTATTATCTAATAAGGTTGCATTTAATATTTCTGCTTTTTAGCATTTGTTTGCACTATGCCCTAGTATATGGTCAATCTTTGTGAATGTTCCATGTGCTGCTGAAAAGAAGGTGTATTCCTTTTTGTCCCTATTTATGTTTCTCCATATATCTATTAACTCTAATTTTTCTAGTATTTCATTCACCTCTCTTATCTCTTTTTTATTTATTTTTTGGTTTGATTTATCTGGTTCTGATAGGGGAAGGCTGAGGTCCCCCACTAGTATAGTTTTGCTATCTATTTTGTCCTTGAGCTCCACTAGCTTCTCCTTTAAAAATCTGGAAGCTATACCATTTGGCGCGTACATGTGGAGTGCTGATATTTCTTCATTGTTTATACTGCCTTTTATTAGGATGTAGTTACCTTCCCTATCTCTTTTAACCAGATCTATTTTTACTTTGGTTATGTCAAATTTTATGACACATATATGGTAGTAATCCCAAAGCCAGGTAAATCAAAAACAGAGAAAGAAAACTACAGACCAATCTCCCTAATGAACATAGATGCAAAAATTTTAAATAGGATACTAGCAAAAAAGATTCCAGCAAGTCATCAAGAGGGTTATCCATCATGATCAAGTGGGATTTATACCAGGAATGCAAGGATGGTTCGACATTAGGAAAATCATCCACATAATTGACTATATCAACAAGCTAACAAACAAATCACATGATTATCTCAATAGATGCTGAAAAAGCCTTTCACAAAATACAACACCCATTTCTATTGAAAACACTAGAAAATATAGGAATAGAAGGACCCTTCCTAAAAATAATAAACAGTATATATCTAAAACCATCAACAAGCATCATATGCAATGGAGATAAATTAGAAGCCTTCCCAATAAGATCAGGAGTGAAACAAGGATGCCCATTATCACCTCTAATTATTTAACATTTTACTAGAAACACTAGCAGTAGCAATTAGAGAATAAAAAGAAATTAAAGGTATTAAAATAGGCAAAGAGGAGACTAAACTATCACTCTTTGCAGATGATATGATGGTCTACTTAAAAAATCCTAGAGAATCAAATAAAAAGCTAGAAGAAATAATCAATAACTTTAGCAAAGATGCAGGATACAAAATAAATGCACATAAATCATCAGCATTTCTATATTATCTCCAACACATCACAGCAGCAAGAGTTAGAAAGAGAAACACCATTTAAAATCATGCTAGACAATATAAAATACATATCTACCAAAATAAACACAGGAATTATACGAATACAACTAAAAATACTATTTGTATATGGGATGGCTTTCTGGAGATGCAAAGGGACACCTGGGATAGCTATGATGAAATAAGAAAGAGAAGATAGCACAGAAAAACGTACCTATAAAAACAAAATAACCTCATTTTAGTTATGCTAACCTTCCTTATGGGTGAGCAGAAAACATGAGATAATGAAATATCACTAGAGTTAGGAGACTTTAAAGAATCTAATGCAAAAAAAAAGTCAATTCTAATGAAAACTAGATTCTATTCCATTAATAATAATGAATTATGAATAAGAAACAAACATACTACCATTATCACACTCACTATCCCCAATCTCATACAATCTATATACCTATAATTAATGTCTCTACTTTGTCTCCTCTCATTCTTTTTAATTCTCTATGATGGCTTTTGAGTTCATCATTCATCCAAAACTACCCACTCCAAAGTTACCCAGTGATCTCTTTATTGTCAAATCCATTGGTTGTTTTCTTAATCCTCACTGTCCATGACCTTTCTTCAGCCTCTAATACTGTGAATCAGCCTCTTCTACTTGAGATTCTCTTCTCTCTTGGTTTTTCTGGCATTACTCTCTCCTGGGAAAGAAGTCCTCTACCTGTTATTTAGCTCTTTCTCAGACTCCTTTTCTGGATTTTTATCTAGGTCAATCCTGTCAACCATAGGTGACTCACAGAGCTCTGTCTTGGGCTCTCTTCTCTGTCCATAGCATTTCACCATTAGCTCCCATGGATGCAATGATCATCTCCATATTGATGATTCTCAAATTAATTATTCATCTCTTACCTCTCCTAACCACTAGGCTTTTATCTCCAATTGCCTATTAGACCTTTCAGATTGGATGTCCCCTAGACATTTTAAACTCAGCATGTTCAAAACTGAACTCATTATCTCCCTGCAAAATCCCTCTCTACAAAAACTCTCCCCATTTCCAATTTCCCCATTACTGTCAAGGAAACCACTATCCTCCCAGTCATTTTGGCTTGCAACTTTATTGCAATTTTCAACTGCTCTCTCTTATTCCTCATTAAATCCATTGCTGAGGACTGTCGATTTTACTTTTGTAATATTATATATATATATATATGTATATATATATATACATATATATATATATGTATATAT
>NC_058135.1:27405696-27478346 GCF_016433145.1 Gracilinanus agilis
CATACCATTGTTGGGTTTGTACCCCAAAGAGATCATAGATAAATAGACATGTACAAAAATATTTATAGCTGCACTGTTTGTGGTGGCAAAAAACTGGAAAAGGAGGGTATGTCCTTCAATTGGGGAATGGCTGAACAAACTGTGGTATATGCGGGTGATGGAATACTATTGTGCTAAAAGGAATAATAAACTGGAGGAGTTCCAGGTGAACTGGAGAGACCTCCGGGAACTGATGCAGAGCGAAAGGAGCAGAGCCAAAAGAACAATGTACACAGAGACTGATATACTATGGTAAAATTGAATGTAATGGGCTTCTGTACCAGCAGCAATGCAATGACCCAGGACAATTCTGAGGGATTTATGGTAAAGAATGTTACCCACATTCAGAGGAAGGACTGCAGGAGAGGAAACATATAAGAAAAACAACTGCTTGAACGCATGGGTTGGGGCGGACATGATTGAGGGTGTGGACTCGAAACTACCACACCAATGCAACCACCAACAATTGGGAAATTGGTCTTGATCAAGGGCACATGACAAAACCAGTGGAAAATTGCGTCGGCCATGGGTGGGGGGAGTGCGGGGGGTGAAGGGGAAAATAGGAGCATGAAACATGTAACCATGTTAAAAATGATTATTAATAAATGTTAAAAAAAAAAAAGAAGATGTGGAAGGAAGGACATTCTTGGCCAAGTTGTAAAAGGGTATTGTACAGTTTGGAAATATGCAAGGAAAGGGTCTAAATTGTCCTGTCCTTGGATACAGAGATCCCACTATTGAGCATATATCCCTGAGGAAGGCCCATGGTATAGTGAGACACACATAACATCACTCTATGTGATAGTTTCACATGCTATCCTGCCATATACCCCAACAATACTGGCAGCTGCTGACCCATTCCTGGTGGCCCATTCCCCCTGCCAAAAGCAAGACTCTATGAACTATGGGGATTAATAAATTCAGGTTTGGAATGTCTGCCCCAAGACTGTAAGTGAATAAATGAGTACAAATTCACCTCTGCTATGATTTGTATAGTTAGCCCTAGAACAAACTATGCTTCTTATCCATCCCAATTCATCTTCAAAGATATTCACAAAGACTACAACAATGTAAATTAAAAGAGAATAGAAAAAATAGTAAAACTCTGAATAACCTAAAAGCTAATGTAGGTACTAAAGAATGTATAATGAAATGTGCATCCCCCTTAGAGCACATAGTTGGAGGATTATTAAAACATATATGGACATATATGTGTGTGTGTATATATATATATATGTTTGTGTATATATATATATGTATATGTATATACATATATTAGCAGATGTAGTCACAGAATTGTTTTTGTTCCTTTTTTGGCACAAGGGTAATTTAAAATGATGATGATACAGGGACAAAAATTATCAATAAAATGATCCTTAAAAATAAGGAATGAGAAAGTCCAGAGACCTGTAGACTACACAGAAGCCTCTCATTTATATTTCATTAACAATTTATTTGAAAAAAGAAACCAAAGGTACCAGACATGGCAAGCACTAAATAACATCACAAGTAATGAACAATCCAATATTGATGTGATAATCATCCCTGAATGGCCTATTTTTATACAACCCAACTGATGATTTAAATTAGAAAAGATCAGAATTAGTATAACACTGGAGGAATAAAAAAATTAAGAAAAATATATGTTCAACATTTAAAACAACTTCAATCTGTCTTTTTAAGCTAGTCATTGATGAAGAAAATTAGTATTGGTTGGAAGAAATTACTTAGACACAAATTATAATTTTGTACAAACATTCAAACAAGGTAAGGCAATTACTATACAGTAAAAACAAAAAGAAGCTAAAGTGTCTTACTCAGAAACACTTGATTTACTTTCCAAGCTGGGTGATACAGCATGCAACAGTCCCACTGATTCAGAATATATATTTCTTTATAAAATCTTAGCAATAAAGATGAACCGTATCATCTTGTAAATGAAATGAGCAATGTAGATTGGGCAGCCATGGATGATGTGTGATTTGAATTCTTAAAGAGAAGATCTGCATTGAAGGGATCACAAATCTATTTGAATATTTGAACAAGCTACTATGCTACTTCTATTGAATCTATTCTTTTTGAATAAAATATTCCTTCCTTAGACATGCTCCAGTCATGAGTCACACCTCAACTAAGACAGAGCAATATTTTATCAAGGCAAATTTTCAAGTGTATTAAAATCTCTAGATCAGCTTGTTCATTATGATTCCCACTTTGTACATTTATGTATGGAGATGCTCTTTTGTGCATATCAGCTCTTTTGAATTATTTATCATGTTGAGATTCTTCTTCCTATATCATATTTGCAGTTCTATGTACTCTTTAGGTTGACAGATATTTGTAGGCAATTTTCTACTTTTCTCCATTTTTTACTTTTTCCTCCATTCAGTTTAAAGCCTTCCCCTCTGGATCATATTCACAACTTTCAGGGAACTAAAATGTTTACTGCCTCTCACTAGTTCACTCTCAACAATTTATTGTTTAAATTTCAAAATTCCTCAACGACTCTGTCTTTTTTTCCAAATCCTCAATCCACAGAGATCAAACTGATGTATGACAATTAGCCTATCTGCAAAAAACAAGTCAAACTAATTCCCATAGTGACATTGGGCATTTTCCAGGGTTAGTAAGATGCTTTCTTTTGTTTCCTTCCTTCTCTCCTGACCCACACTACCACTATGCCCTTCTCCTTCAATAAGAACAAAAACATAAAGCATAAAGGGCAAAGGCTACATGGAAGGTCACTGGGAAAATGCCAGATTGGGAAATATTTAGGATATGATTTTTTTTATCTTGATACTACACATACAAATGTTTTGTTCATTGTTTGAACAGGGTATAGATAAAGTAGACTTAGACTGCACTTGCTCAGCCCCCTTTAATGCTCTTTGGAAGATGAAGACTGCTTTCGTTTGAAATGATAAAACATAGCTTTTTTTGGCCACTGAGCAAGAAAAGGACTTTGAAAATGAAGTGATTATGCCTCTGGCAAAATCTTTCAACTCCGTCATGATGGCAGGTAGACAAACCTCCTTCACTAGACTTACTATGATGAAGTGGAAGGAGGGACAACACCCTTTACCTTGATTCTGAACATAAATAGTGGCAGCCAAATCACATGTCCTGTCTAAATGAGCCTAAGACTGCATCTCAAAGTCCTAGTGGCCTCCTTCTATCCTCTGTCTCTTTCTTCAGCATGATGATTATTCATTTCAAGATGGCAACCTTGTGAGTTCAAGAGCTCTAGAAAGTGGAGGTGGCCCTGACAACTTTCCTGACATCAAGGACATTTTCTGTATTACAGATGATCATCTACAAGAAGTGAAACATAAATCTGGGTCTACACAGACTTTGAGGAGAAAATAAGGAACTGCTGTGAAATGTTAAAATGTCTATTCAATAGTCAAATAAAATGCAACAAGTTCTAAAACACTTTAAGTGTCAACCTCCCAGGATAATGGTAGTTATTTCTTTTTTCATTTTTAACTCTAAATTAAACACCAAAGAAAAGAGAATTTCACATACACAATGGAACATAAAAAGTAAACTGTACACAGCTCCTTTCAAAAGGTAAATAATAAATTCCATGCTATTCTCAAAACTATCCTCTAAACTTCTTTTTGTTGCCAATTACAAATTTTTAAAGCTTATACCACCTCTCCCTTCCAAATACCACCAATCAAAAGTGAGAAAAAAAAACACTTTTAAGAAAAAGTAAACATAAGTAAATGAAATCCACACAGTGATCAGGCCCAAAACCATGAGGGCCTCTCTAACATGAGGTGAGCCTATAATGATAGATCCTTTAGAGGTCTGGTTGATTAGATTTAAAACTTTTAGTTACTTTTATTTATATTATTACTGTACAGAATAAACTATCCTCTTGATACTGCTTATTTCCCTATACATCAGTTCATGCTACTGAGGATGCTCTGTAGTTGTCACTGTAATATTTTAGACACAAAATTTTTCCAACATATTCCCATATCATGATTTGTTTGTAATTCCCTATTTCATAAACACTCTCTGAAATTCTTTTTTCTCTTAAGCCCCATTCAAGATCATGAAGTTTGTTTTGCTTGTGATTCATCCTTCACACTATCCTCTCTTAACCACCCAATTCTTATCCAACTCTTTACTGAGTTTATTTCTACAACAGAATGTGTGTGTTCATATGCTTGTATGAGTATGTATAACCCTCTTTTGTCCATTTCAGAAAGAAATGAGGTTCATCTGATATTCCCTTACCTCGTTTTCCTTCTCATCAACCCTAATTGTAAAACATAGCAAATTCTTCTTAGTTTTTCCTACTCTCTACATAATTACCTTTCCCCACTTCAAACTCCAAAACAGAATTAATTCATTCCCCAGGTCCACTGTTTTTCTTATTTTCCCTCAATACATTGGGAAGACATTACGGAGTTAAAAGGCCTTTTGTTTCTTTTCCTATGTTAAGTGTTGGACATACATCACCAATGCCTCTTCAAATGGTCAAATAAATTTACCTTTCTATTATTTTCTGGGATCATGTTTTTATTTCAAAGTTTCTACTCAATTTATCTTCATTAAAATACTCTATTTCATTAAAGATCTGTTTTTCTCCCTTTAGGACAATTGGCTACCCAGCTTTGCAAACTAGGTATCAACATAAAGAAAAGCGAGATAAGGGAATAAGTGAGCCTCTTTCTTTTATGAAATGGACAAAGAAAGATTGAACATAAATCTCAGTAAAATGGATGAAATACTCCCGATAATTTTAAATTAAATGATTTAATAACAAAAATGAGAGGGAAAAGGATTCCTTCAATCAAGGGAGCAGAGCTCAGAGCCAGAGACCCACACCTGCCACACTTTAACCAAAGCAAAGCTCCAAAAAGAGCCCTGCAGCGTTGTTAGGGACCAAGACTTTAAGATAAGATAGTCACTCTTCTAAGAATAGATATCATTCACTCTTCTAAGATAAGATATTGATCATAGGCCCAGCCATGCTTGGAGACAGTAAGACACCACCAGAGATTTTCTATGCTCCCTTTCCGCGTTCCTTTCCCCCTTAGTATCTGCCGACCCCCTTCTGCCCTCAGCCTATATATTCTTGTCATAGATCTGCAATAAACGAGCCTTGTATCCATCTAAACGATTCTCTGTCTTGCACGCGAGGTCTCCCCTCTTCTTCCCCTATGGGTTCTTAGGTTGCCGTTTCCCCGGACCCCTCGGTTGTGTCCGGCTGGACCCGGACACAGTGTGGGTCTCAGACAAATTTATCTCCCAAGCCCCTGTATGTCAAATGAGGACATACTTAAAAGGATGCTGGGAATGTAGCTCAGGTGTGGCAAATTTTTCACCTGCATGATACTCATATACTATCTTTGGTTGTAACCTATATCTTTTGCTTTTTAGAATATTATATTCCAAGATCTTCTCATGTTTATATAGTAGAATTTGCTAAATGTTGTATGATCCTAACTATGGATCCTTTTTATTTGAAACAATATCCTTCTGAATATTTTTTCCCTTGATACAGAAGCTCTAAGTTTTGACTGACATTCCTGGGACTTTTCCTTTTAGGATTCCTTTCAGTAGGTATTGAGTGGATTCTCTCTTCACACTGACCTCTAGTTCTAACAGATCCAGGCAGTTTTCATTTATCATTTCTGAAATAGTGTCCATTTTTAAAATTATGGTTATTAGTGAGTCCAATTATTCCTAAATTATAAAATTCCTTTACCTGTCTACACAGCATCTTTATTTTATATCAACTATCTTACATTTTCTTCCATTTTTCCAAATCTCTTAATTTTTTCCTATTTCCTGCTGTCTGGTCGTTTTTAGGGAGTTTATAAACTTGAATAACATCATCTCTTTATCATCTATGCTATTTATTTTCCTTCCAATTCTTTCCTTCAAAGTTTTTTTCATTTTTTTATCTCCTGTTTCATTTCATTTCTTCTGTGTCTGTGTAAATCATGTGGAAAACCTTTTCTTAGAGAGAAAGAGAAAGGAAGGAAAGAAGAAATGGAGAAAAGATCAAATATTCATAATTAATCAATACAAAGTCCCACATGGTTTACATCCAAAAAAACATTCTGTACCATGAGTGTATCTGTCAAAAGAATAGCATGTTTCATCATCAGTCCTTTAGAATTATGGGTGCTCATACCATTGACCGAAGATTTTAAGCCTTTCTAATCTGTTTATTGAGAACTCTCCTCTTTGGTGCTATCAAGCAGAGAACCTTTAAGACTAGACTTTGCTCTGGTTGCTCTGGAAGGCTGTTAGCTTATTTGCCTATACTGGGACTTGCTTTAATAATAGCTACCTGTCCTATTGTTTAGTTGCTTCTGATTGATGGTTTTGTGCAAGTCTGGGTTGAGAGAAGTTACTAGTTACAAGTGTTTCCAAAATCCTCTTTGGATTTCTTGATCATTAATTCATCTAATGTGGATTTCATATTTGTTTTCTGAAGTCACTAAGTCTCTAGACAATAGCCAAAACCTAACTTTGTTAGGTCCTGGGAGGGAAAAAGATAATGAACTAATAAATACAAGAAAGCAAATTCTCATTAGAGGCCAGGCTTTCCCAAGACTGAATTCAGTATAGAAGGCTACCTCCTGGGCCAGTCCCTTTATTTATATCCTACACTAGTTTTAGAATTAGAATTGGAAAGAATTAGATGAAAAAGGAAGATGCTTCCCTGTCATAAAGACCTTCCTACTCTATACATGGTGGTATCTATCTATGCTACCTGCATTTCACATATGTGTCTATATTCAAAAAGTACTACACCTACATTTTTTCATGTGGGAGCTTATTTACAGAAAGATTTTTCAAACTAATAATTACTAATGATTTCTTCCTCCCACACAAAAATTTTTTCTTTTTCTTTTAAATTTTTTAAAATTATTTTAAAATTTAAATCTAATTATTTTTAAATTATTTATGTTTCTAAATCTTATATCAGACACTTCCTAGCTATATTATCCTGGGTTAGTCACTTAATGCCCGTTGCCTTTCCCTTACCACTCTTCTACCTTGTAACTAATACACATAGTATAGATGCTAAGAAGGAAGGACAGAGTTTAAAAACAAAACATGTTTCTTAGGTTATGCTATATGTTGCCCAATTTTTTTGTCTGTGAAACAATGATTAAATAGAAATTTCAATATGAATAACCATAGTCCTTGACCTTTAAGTAGCCCTATACTCAGACTTTCATGTATGATTGACCTATTAGAATAAATTGCTATTATTTTAAGACCCATTATTAATTAGTTTTTGTTTGTTTATTTAACAGTTCTTGCCTCACCTTTTAAATTTGAATAGGTTTTCGCCTCAAGCTAGCTATTTGAGTGGCAGGGATTTTTTAACTAAAATTCTATTGATATTTTGTTGTCATATTGGCTAAATTTTACCCTTTAATACTCCCTCTCTTTTCTAGAAAGCCAGCCCTTATATGACAAAAGTTATTTTAAAATAAAAAAGAGAAAAAAGGAAGAGGAGAAGAAAAGATAAATAAAACTAAACAATACATTAAAAAGAGCTGAAAATATATTCACTATTCTATACCATGATACCTCCCACCTCTGCAAAAGAGCAGTTAGCTTTTCATAGCATTTTTTGAGGTCCATAGTTGTTCTTTATAATTTTATAGGATTCATTTTGTATTGTTTTGTGGGTATTTTCTTTCTATTTACATTTGTTGTAGTTATTGTATATATTTTTTATCTTGGGTCTTCTTGCTTTATTCTTCATATATTCATATCAGTCTGTCTATATCTGCACTCATCATAGTCTTCATTCTTTATAGGGCAACAACAGTCTATTATATTAATGTATCATAATTTCCCAATCAATGGATATTTATTTTTTAGTTCTTTGATATAATAAAAATTTCTATTCTAAATATTATGAGTTTTATCAATATGTAATATTTTTTTAAACCCTTACCTTCCATCTTGGAGTCAATACCATGTATTGGCTCCAAGGCAGAAGACTGGTAAGGGTAGGCAATGGGGGTCAAGTGACTTGCCCAGGATCACACAGCTAGGAAGTGTCTGAGGCCAGATTTGAACCTAGGACCTCCCATCTCTAGGCCTGGCTCTCAATCCACTGAGCTACTCAGCTGCCCCCCCCAATATGTAATATTTTAATTATACATAGATAAATATCCAGTATGGATATGTGTGTCTTTTTGGGCAGTGCTAAACTCTTTCATACATATGTGATTGAAAGACTAAGAAATAAAGGCAGGAAAAGCAAAACTACCTTAAAATCTACAAAGCCTTTTGGACAGAAATGGACAGACAAATGTGTAAAAGTTTTCAGGGACTTAATTAACTGCTTTACTCATGAACCAGTATTGGCATAGGGAGGCACAAGCAAATCTTTTGGTCTCCATACTGATTCTTGCCTGGAAGGTTTGGGAGTTATTTTGTATCAAGACCAATGGTCACTAGAGTCCAGTTGCATTTATCAACAGAGGTTTGACTGATAGTGAGTTTTGCTACCCTATTCTCAAGCTTGAGTTCTAGCCTTCAAAGTGGGCTATCATTTAGAATTCCAAAGATTGTGTAAATGGAGTAACACCCCAAGTATAAACTGATAATCCATTGACCTATTTTGACTAGCTCTGGACATTGCCCAACCTTTCCCTCCACTGAGGGCTAATGGTGGTATTGGCTGAACTTCCCCCCTATTCTTTGCAAAAGTGGAACAGACTGTAGATTATATCTATCTACACTATGGGCTATGTATTTATGTATTTAGGCAACCACTCATTCATATATCTTACTCTATTACTAACTGAAATGTGTCAGGTATAACTGACTTCAACATGAAGCTAAATATATATATAAATATATATATGAATTTCTTTAAACTGACGAGTGATTTGAATTTGGACTTATTAAGAAGCCAAGGTAAAAAAGCACATCAATATATTGATGAATGAGGTATATGATTAAATAATAATATCAAAAATTTATTTTATGATTTTTTTCTATTTTTCTAAGACATATAAAGACACTACAAGGGAATGTTTTAAGACTACATGTAGTGCTTTGGAATTGGGAATTTCTATCCTGAGTAATTCCTCACATTGGTAGCCCCATCCCCATCATATGAGCATGTGTATTTATATACACACATATCCATATACACACATATAAAATGTATATACATATGCTTTCTAGAGATGTGTGTATTTTATACACATACACACATATATATAAAGTCTGGACCTGTGAGTTATTCAGTGGGAGGGGAAGGGGGAATTGTGGAACAAAAATGTATTTTCTCAATGTAGACCAGAAATGTATCTGTAACATATAAAGTTGCCTTGAATATTAATAAAAAAGATGTTACTTATCTATCCTTAATCGAACGAGGACTGTGATTTGCTTTCAAAGGAATGCTGGAAGCTTTATCTTATGATTCCTATCCTCTATAAATCAGTCTCCTTTGTGATTAATAGTATGTATTTTAGAGAGAGCTATATGGGATTAGAGGTACAGTCTAGGTCTTAATAGGACTTAATTTTTTTTTCCCTCTGTGTAAAACAAATGATCCTTTTCAGGATTCTAGCCCATGCTTACTTTCCCAAGGCCATCGTGATATAAATTGAAAATAGTATTTTAAAATAATTTTTGTAATGTGAAGTAAATCTGCAATGGTTAGGGGCCAACAAACATAGTATAATAAAAATATCATATATAAATGTTATATAACAATATACCCTAATATAGTAGCATAGTAAATTAATTATTGGTCAAAATTATTATCACAAGTAGTGGTATTTTGTTGAAATTCAAAGAGGTAAGCTAATATCCCATTCCAATTTCTTTTGGATAATGAAATATAGCCCTTCTCAGAGCCTTCTTGTTTAGAAATAAGAAACACTTCAAAACCTCAATGATTAATGGAGATTCGTCACTATGCATTCATATGCCCTTAAATATGTTCAGTCCTCAAATTCCACCCACCTTCTGCTCCTCTGAGTAATCACTGTGTTACAGCACACACATACCCTCACTTGAAAAGAGCAACGCAAGCCTCCCCATGTGTTCTTGTAATTTCACAATGACATAGGTTCACTTCAATTTGTATTTAATAAAACCTTACAGGTGAAGTATGAGAACTGTTCTGAAAAGGTGCAATGAGGTGGAAAACTGTCTTTTGAACTTTTTTTACACCAAGAAAAAAAGTCCTGGTATATTTCAAACAGATAGGAACTGTTAAAATCTCTGAATGCATGTACTCTGCAATGAATTTAATTTAATCCTCACAAAATAACTTGACTGGAAACCACAGTTCATGGGGCTATGCTGTACAATGAATTTCATTTACAATGAAATAAAATGACTAACAGTACAACTATAATCTCTGCCTCATACACCACTGTGATGTTATGATTTTATGTTGTACCATTTTCTGCCCTGGAAGCAATTTTAAAGTTGTCAAAAATACTTTGGATTGACTGAAAAAACATATAATCTCTTGGAAAACATTTTATATTATATTAAAGTTCCAGACTGATAGCTTTCTTCAACACAGATTTTTGTGGGTTTTTTTTTACAAGTTTAGCTGTTTTTTAATAGTACTTTCAGTGGTAATTAACAGATAACAATGGTAATAATGTTGATAATAACTTATTTATTTGGTGATTTACAAATATCTATTTTGTCCTCTCAAGAAAACCTTTGGAGGTAGATGTTATATGTATCTTGTTTTTACAGACAGGGAAAATGAAGCAGAAGTTAATTGACATGTCAGCATCATACAATTAATAAGAATCTGAGGTCAGATTTTAATTCATTCTTCTGAGCTCATCACTCTATCTACAGAATCACCAGCTGCCTCTGATAGCTAATATTCAATTTCTTTATTAAGAAGAATGTGGATTTTATAAAAATTACAAACCATATAAATTAAAATGATTCAAGTTATATGAAATCTAATTCTTATAAAAGATTATTTTTTTCAAGTGATCAAAATATTTTCCCTTGATGTGCTCAGCGAGTAGGGTTTGAATTCAAATAGACAACATTGTGTGGTAGAAAGAGGACAAGAAATAAAAAGCCTTGGGTGCTAATCCTGAATTGGTCGCTCAGCTTCAGAGGCTCAGTTTCCTTATTTGTAAAATTAAAGAGCTGATTCAATTACTTTTTAAGTTTTTACATTTTCAACCAATCTACTAGCATTTATTAAGTCAAGCTCTCCCTGTGAAGAGGAATATGTAGAAAGCACTTTTAACACACAAAGCAGTCACCACCCTCAACAAACTTACTTCTGCCTTCGTGAAGGTAGATAGCATGATGACAGAGAAGGAGAGGCCCAGCATACAATCAGAGTCAAGCTGCCCAACCTTTCAGAAGCCAAAGGAAGCTTATGGAAATTGACCATTTATAATACAAGCCATAAGTGAGGCAATTAGGCAAATTAGACCCAGGGAACACATTATCTATCAGATTTATGGATAGGGGAAAAATTTGTGAGTAAGCAAAAGATACAGCACATTGTGATATACAAAATGGATAGTGTTGAGCACATTAAACTGAAAACTGTACAAATAAAGCAAATGTTTTCAAAATTGGAAGGAAAGCAGAAAATTGAGAGCAAATTTTCACAAGTGGTCTTTTAGGAAGAGGTTTCATATCTAAAATATAGAGAACTTTGTAAAATTTGTGCAAATAAAGAGTTACCCCACCAATTGATAAATGGGAAAAACATATGAACAGATAATTTTTTGGATGAAGATAATGCCATATTTAGGTATTTGAAAAAATGCTCTAAATCACTACTGATTAGGGAAATGCAAACCAAAACAATTCTGAGGTATCATCTCACACCCATCAGAATGGCTAAAGTGACCAAAAGGCAAAATGACAAATGTTGGAAGGGATATGGAAATGTGTACACTATTGGTGGAACTGTGAAGAGATCTAACCATTTTGGAGAGCAATTTGGAAGTATGCCCAGAGAGCTATAAAACTATGTATATCTTTTTTTGTTATAACTTATTTATTTATTTAGAATACTTTTCCATGGTTACATGATTCATGATTTTTCCCATCCCTCTTCCTCCCCCCTCACAGAGCTGACAAGCAATTCCACTGGGTTATACATGTATCATTGTTCAAAACCTATTTCCATTTATTCATATTTGTGATAGAGTGATCTTTTAATGCCAAAACCCCAGTCATTTCCCCATCAAACAATGTGATCAATCATATATTATTCTTCTGTATTTCTGCTCCCACAGTTCTTTCTCTGGATATAGACAGCATTCTTTCTCATAAATCCCTCAGAATTGTCCTGGATCCTTGCATTGCTGCTAGTAGAGAAGTACATTACATTCAATTGTGCCACAGTGTAGAAGTATCTCTTATACATACATATATGTGTGTGTGTGTGTGTGTGTGTGTGTGTGTGTGTGTGTGTGTGTGTAATGTTCTCCTGGTTCTGCTCCTTTCATTCTGCATCACATAGAAATCCTCTAGTTCATCATTCCTTTCAGCACAATAGTATTCCATTACCATCAAATATCACCAAAAAAAAAACAAAACTGTGTATATCTTTAGGTCCAGCAATGGTCTATTTCCCAAGGAGAGTAGGGGAAAAGGAAAAAAAATACCTATATTCCAAAATATTTTCAGCAGTTCTCTTTGTAGTAGCAAAGAATTGGACATTGAGAAGATGTTCGATAAAGCAAATTGTGATATGTGATTGTGATTGAATACTACTACACTGTAAGAAATGATAAGCACATTAATTTTTTTATAACTTGGATAGAACTACATAAGATAATGAAGAGTGAAACCAGTTCGACCAAGAGAACATTAAATACAGCTACAAATTTAATATTTGAAGAATAACTCATAAACATTCACCTCTAGAGAATGAACTGAGAAATGGAAACATAAAAACATAATCTATATATTTTGCCAGATAATGCCTTGTATAGTATGGACAGGGGAAGGAGAGGCTGAATTTTTTAAAAATCATTTTTTTTTAAATAAAGAGACAAGCCAATTTTTGCCAGGCACAGAGTAAGAGGGATTTGTGCATATTGGTTCTTGTCTGTGTTTATTGCCACATTTTGTATTGTTTATAGTAAGCCTCCAACTAGGTTAGAGTTAGACCTTTTAACAACTATCATTCATCTACTTGAAGTGGAATGAAGACAATTTTAGCTGTACAGGACACAGGGAAAGGAAGAGAGATTCAATCAAGACCAGGATCCAGGGGAAAAGATACCTTCCTTACCTTCTCCACTATAGTGGAGACCAAGTCTTGACTTGGACTACTTACTAAGTCCATAAACCAGATTAATTGATTCTTCTCCCCCAACTCTCAGAATTCCACAATAATCACAAAGCTCTCTATCCAAAGACTTTCACTTGGCTAAAAGTGGCAAATTAAGGACTTTCTCCATTACTTGTTGCTTTAATACCTGTGAATATTTTGTGTTGAGACATACACTAAAGGGATGACTGATTTTAAAATCAGGATAATCTCCATAATAAAGAGGCTTGTGACCACAAAATCTTCCTGGTCAGTTTGAAAATGCTTGACCAAAATTAATGGGCAGGCCTTCCTGTTTAAGAGTAGGAAGGAAGAGGATACAAAGCCTACTTTGTGCCAGGCACATACCAAGTGCTTTTCAGATATCTCACTTGACCCTCTGTGTAAATGGAATTAGCTCTAGCCCATTCATAGTCAAAACTCTACTTACCCTGGGCATCTAGATTATATCTCCCTCAAAGGGGAGGGGAGACGAGTTACCCACACGTGACAATAAGTAACAAATCAAGAACAAGGGACGGCCCTTTGGGCAGTCCAAATCAGTGTAGAGGCTGCCATTTGTCCACTTGAATTAGAGGTGGCCCACGGGAAGTGACAGAGACACTATCTCTTCAAATATGTGAGGTACAAGCTGGTGAAGGAGTTCTGGCTTAGGACTTGGTGCTGAAGGATCTTGGCTGAGACCTCAGGCAGCTTCTACTCTGAATGGTCATGTAGGTAAATTAAGCTGACTTCCTGGGCCTACCTTGGTGTTTTCCAGACTCTGCCTTAAGTAGGCTTATAGCCTCTCTGATTTCTAAAGTCTTGTGGCTTGTAGCCTAGTTTAATTAGTCTTTTAACCTTCTCTCTCTGTCCGGGCTTCTCCAGGCCTGGACTAGCCTCTCCCTCTCTCTATTTCCCTACCTTTTACCTTCCTAATTGTAAATAAACTACCTTAAACCTGATCCTGACTTGGGTCTATTTTAATTATGGAATCAATCTGAATTGTTAATTCCTGGCGACCACACTTTAAATATATATCTATAAAAATATCTAAAATCTCCCTCTTACACCTCACAATAACTCTAAATCACTTTCACTGGTTTTACTCATTAATGAGTGAGATTGTCTGAGAGGCGGATTCGAGTGGGGCAGAGCATGCTCTTAGGTCCAGAATTTCTTGAATGTCCAGCAGGGGGATGGGCATACAAGTAGTCATCAATGTTCATGGGACAGTACAAAGAATAAAGAATCCTTTCTTGACCCATGTCCACAGAATTTTTCCATGAGACTATCAGATAAAGAGTCCAGTCACACACTATCCATTTGTATATATTTTGGGTATACATAGTTGTTCCCATGTTGTTTCCCCCACTGTGAGCTCCTTGTAGGCAAGAATTGTTTTTAACCTTTCTTTGTATTCCTACCACTTACTATAGTGGCTGGCATATACTAGAGGCATAATAAATCCTTTTTGAATGATTGACTAATCTTTAATGCCTGTGACCTCATTAAGAGAGTCTGGATCCTGATTCAAGGAACCTGGAAATTAGACATGTGGAACTAAGTGATATAGAGAAGATCAAGCCCTTAAGAGAGCCCATGCTATTCACAAGTGCTTCCAAAATAACACCAGGTATTTGATATAGAATAGGAAATTAGTGGACTTTTTCAGTCATAGGATTCACATTTGAAATGAGGATGTAGTTGCAATACACAATGAGATTTGTTGAGTTGAAAAATGAAGAAAAATCCTTTCCAGATAACTTAGACCTACAGGAGAATAATCAGGATATCGAATCTGAATATTAATTTAGTAATCACTATTGCTAAAAGGATCAGACTGTCTACTGGCAAGTTGATCAGACAAAACAGTATTATTACCTTTAAGTTCTGATTGTCTTTATGCTACCTCATTCCCAGACAGCTCTATTAACAGGTAGAGCTTTCTGGCTATTATTCAAGGTCACTAAAGGACTGGCCAGAGGACTGTATTTGAATCCACTCACTTCCATTACTTTATGAATCCCAGTTCAAGGCAATTCCCTCTATACTAGCTATACTACCACCTGACATACTATTGTAGCATCGAGAAAACTTCTATCATCACATTGTTTCCCTGCATTCCTAAAAGTAAAACAAAGACTTTCATATTTTTTGACCAGAGTAACATATTCTGTCACTGATTAGCAAATAACAAAAAAGGGGGATCTAGGGAGGAATAAAGTATAAGAGATTTTGCTTCAAATAACCGTACTGAGCATAAGGATAAAAAAGCATATTTTAAAAGTCCTATTTAGTTTAATTGAAAATAATAAGAAATAAATACTTCCCTATTCCAGAAGTTAAAGAAAGTTTGAAGATCAAGAACAAAAAACTAAAGCTTCAAGAAGATGAATTAAAGGTGAAAACAAAACAATACGAAAGTTGTTCCTGCTTATTTCTTATCCTTATCTTTCTCATTCTGAAGATTGTGGGGGGGGCTCACTCTCTCAGATAAATTCCTTTGATTACTCAAGGAGAGAACATTTAGGGTATTAGTCAAGGAGGAAACTAAGCAGTTATTGAAAGAATATTTTCTATTTGATGTGGTATAAATTTAATTCAGCTGCTATTTTAACACATTAAGACCTTTTCCTTGCTCAATATTCCTATAAATGTTACCTCAAATTGTCTTGGTAGAATGAGAAATCTAAAGGCACAGGGTTACAAAACTGTTGAGTCAAACATTTTTTGCCTCTAAGATGGAAAGTCTTTTATTTAGAAAATGTTTAATTAGATAGATAGATAGATAGATAGATAGATAGATAGATAGATAGATAGATAGATAGATAGAAAGAAAGAAAGAAAGAAAGATTTTTTCTGGCAGACCTATGCCTAAAAACAGTACAATATTATTATGTTCTTATTACAGTGAGCTGAGTACAAAAAGCCACAAAGAGCCCCATCTGGTGCTTGACTGGAGAAATACCATGGGCAACCCAGACAGGAAAGCTGTACTGATTATCTTTATAGAATATCCTTCTACTATGGCTAAGCAAATTTCTCTTTCTATTATATCCAATTTTGAATCTAAGCTACTGGGGCACCAGCCTGAGTCAAGCTCATACTATAATACCCCATTTGTCTAGAAAATTGAATAAATGGGGAAAGAAACACATAATCAGTTTAGAAGGATAGCTTGGACCCCAAATGTAAAGGGTTTTAAATGCTAAACAGAAGAATTTATATTTTATTAAAGAGGTGATAGGAAACAACTGAAGCTTCTTGAGAGGGGTAATAACATAGTCAGACCAATGCTTTAGGCATAGCAATGTGGCAGTTTGTAGAAGATGGATTAGGAGAGAGGAGATCGACAGACCAATTAGTTGCCTGTTAGAATTGTCTAGGGGAGTGATGGGCAAACTTTTTAAAGAGGGGAACAAAGAAAAGGAAATGCTCATCTGTCAGTCTGTTTCTAAGGCAACTCTTTCCATGTTTCATTGTACTGTATCCTACTCATTATATTTGTCAGATTAGGAATAATGTCGTGGGGTCAGATAGAACATTTCAGGGCCCACATATGGCCCACAGGTCATAGTTTGCCCATCACTGGTCTAGGGAAAAGTTGTAAAAAGTCCGGAATGGGACAGTAAGTGGGAAGAGGGCAAATTCAAGAGCTTTTGAGAAGGCAGCATCCGAAACTGATTGGGTGCAGGTATTGATTGAGCGAGAGTGAAAGGTCAAGAATGAACTGTAAATACCAAAGTAAAAAAGTTAGGTGGAAGGAGAAAGAAGGTCAATGAGAGCTGATGAGATTTTATCAACAACAACAAAAAAGACTATAGAGATGGAAGAGAAGATGGCCCAGAGCAGAGCCCTGGGATATACCTACATTTAGGGAATAGGACATGGCTGCTGATCTTGCAAAGGAGGATAAAATGAAACTGTTGACAGGGAAGGACAATATTGCCAAAACCTAGGAAGAAGGGAATTTCTATTAGAAGAGATTGGTTTAGATCAATGGAGGCTTAAACAGAATTAACATAGATCACCTGTTCAAAAGCAGGATATAGATAAGTAGTATGGGAAATATTACAAATCTACCATAAAGGCATGTTATAATTGTGCTGGCCAACTTCAATTATCTAGTTGGATCTCTTTCGCCACCAAAAGCAGAGGGACTAATGAAGATTTAATTCTTCAAAAATTTAGAAGAATCAAACATACATGGCCAGCAGGACAGCAAAATAGTTTGTTTTCAAAATACTTACTTCATCTCTCTTTAGCACATGTATTTAATAAATGTTAACAGAATTATGAATTGAATTGAACTGAGCTGAACTGAATTGAATTAACTCAAGCCGTTTTCCCCTTTTAAGTCTTTGGATCCAACTTCTTTCCAAGAACACAAAATTACTGGACCAGAGATTTTTAGAGTTGAAAGGGACCTCCCTAACATCTCATCCACCCTATAGATTCCCCACTAAGAGCTACCCAAAAAGTAGCTTTTCAGTCACTGCTCCAGTCATTTCCAATGCTTAGGAGAAGTCTGTGCCAACAGGGGAAGAGGAAATGGAATGTTACTGATAGGGAGCAGGAAGCAGGCCAGTTTGGCTGGGCTTTAGAATGTAATCAATCTGGAAAGATCGACTATAACAAAAGGTGAGATAAGGTCAGGCTAGGTTACTGATGGCTACACGTGTGTCAGCACTGACACGTACAGCCATTTTCAATGACACGCAGCTGCATGAGGCCACATACAGAGAAGTATGGGACCACATGCCAAGGATAAAACTTTTGCTGAAAAATATAGCAATGGCTTTTTTCACAATTTTTCCCTCTACGTACTTTTGTGAGACCTTTTTCAGTGTTAAATAATATCAAAACCAACAAGAGAAACAGATTGACAGATGAAGTTAGTATTGCTTGCTGGGCTTGAAGTGTACAAAATACCAACCTTCAATTGAAGATTTAGCAGCTAAATGAATTTTCATTAGCCAATGAAATTCAGCAACAAAAAAGTCACTAATAGGCAGGTTAGTTAAAGAATTCCCTTCCCCTTCACTTTTAGTTCACAGCCCCCCACACAAGTTAAATAATATCAAGACCAACAAAAGAAATTAACTGACAGAGGAACAAAGAAGTCACTAAGCAGGTAAGTTAAATAATTAGTTTTGGGGATTAAATACAGTTATATATTACAATTATATATTTTTGTTATTTAAACTATAAATATTGCAAAATTATGTTGTTGTTTTTTTCTCAAAGTGGCACACCACCCAAGTTATGCTTGGTTTTTTGGCAAATTTTGACACACCAAGCTCAAAAGGTTGCCCATCACTGGGCTAGGTGGAAGAAGTGCACACCTGCAGTCCCTCTTACTAAAGAGACTGAGGATAGTGGGATAGCTTGAGCTCAAGAGTAATGAGCTACATTAAAACTAAGTCTGGAGCTAATAGAGTGAATCTCTTGGAATGGGCAACCACCAGGCTGCCTAAAGAGGAGTGAACCTACTCAGGTTGGAAATGGAACATGTCATATCTTCCATGCTAATCAGTAGTGCTGGGTGATAAAGGGAGATCTAGTCTAAAAAAAAAAACTCCCTTATATATCAAAGCAGCTTCAGAAAGAGAAGACTCAAAAGAAACAGGATAGTCATTTTCAGATGTGTGAAGGCTTGGCACATAAGAGAAGGATTAGACTTGTTCTCTTTGGCCCCAAAAGGCAGAGTTAGGAAAAGTAGATAGAAGTTTACAAAAAATAAATCTATATTTGATTCATGAAAGAAAGAAAAAACTTCGTAACAATTCTATGTATCCCAACTACAAGAATGGATTGTTTCCAGGAAATCTTCAAGTGAACACTTAAACAACTTCTTAGGTACATTGTGGAAGAAATACTTTTTTGCACTAAATGGCCTTAAAGCCAGCTCTAAAATTCTGTGCTTTTATGGAATAAATTGTATAGGCTCAAAGAAAAATATCCATCCTATGTAGAAACAATCTTGCTCCAGACATTTTTTTTATTTTATTTAGGCAAATCCCTATGTTAACAGGCTTTCTAAAGTCTTTAATATAAATATTTTTATTCTATTTAACAGCATTTATTAAGTTCCTACTACGTATCAGATACTGTGCTAGGTGCTGGACACACACACACACACACACACACACACACACACACACACACACACACACTAAAACAGTCCCTGCCTGGGGAAGTCTGAATTCCATTGGGGAAGATAAGATGTACATGCATAAATATATTCAGCATACATACAAAATAATTTAGAAAGTAATTTGGAAAGTGGATGAGTAATTAGGAAATGGGAGAAAATGGAAAAGACTTCATGTAGATGGTGATATTTGAGAGAAGTCTTAAAGGAAATAAGGAATTCTAAGAATTCAAAGTGAAAGGGGGTACATTCTATGCATGGAAGACAGATAAGGAAGGAAAATTAATGTTGGATTATATTTTTAGCAATATTTCTATTAATCTGTCCATTCCCTCAGCACAGGAAAGTCAGGCAGTTTCTTAATTGAGTATGGCAGAGACACTTGTCTTTTGTTAGAGTAGGGAAGAGATCTCTACTATATCCCTTCCCCAAGAAATTCACAAGTACATGCCCTTTTGTCCTTGCTAAACATCTCACCTATGACCTGCACTCCAATATGGGAAAGAGCCAATGGAAACCTAGTTGTGACAACTTATATTTTTTCTAGCCAAAGATTGCTAGAGGAAGCTGGGTTTCATAAACCAGCTGACATTCCATTTCTTAGAATATCAGAGAAGGGCATTAGTCACATTTCTCTGCCACAGTAAAACCATAGGAATCTACCCATCTGAGGAGTAGTCCTTCCCTACTATGAAATAATGGGAGAGAGTTGAGATCTCTAAGTTTTATCTCCACATTAAAATATCCACCAATGAGGACTGCAGTGGGAGGTCTAAGTGTTGTACTGTCAGGTCAATCAGAAGGAAAATACAACTCATTATAAGATTCCACCAGCTTCCTGTTGGAGATCTTTTCATACAGAGCTACCATGATTGGCCCTTCCTTTATTAATAGATCACATGCTCCTATTAATAACTGACATACTCAGAGAAATAGTTCCATTTTGTTTACTGGTTAAAATTCCAGGTACTACACAGATATCCAGTGCAAAATCACAAAAAAAATGGAAATGAAAACAAAAACAAGAAAGCTAAAAGCTAATTGAGGGTGGTGGCTATAGGATTAGAGAAAAAGGATTGGATATGAAAAAGATCTAGTTAAGTAACCTAAAACTTTGAGGAATTCACAGACATATTCAGATAATAAGTATTCTTTTTCTTCATTTCACCTATAAAATATTTAAGATTTTATGTTTATCCATTAACAGGAATATTAAACATTCTTTAATGTTTATACTTCACAGGTAAAACAAAAAAACCAAAAGACTCAGAAATAATTTCCTTTTCAGTTATATATATATATATATATATACACACGTTTATATATTCAACTTCTACACATAATGATACATAACTGAACATATATTTAACCATGTGCAATTTTCAGGATCAACTGAAATCTACCAGAATAGAAATCAAGGAAATGTAGTTGCTTCTATTATATACACTGTATTGAATCTAACAGCTTTTTAGATTCATAAAGCAAATTTTCTAATATATCTATGAGAGATGGTCTTTACTGTATATTAAAGCCCTGTCATTCTTTTAGTTGTTCAGTCATTTTCAATCATTTCTGAGTCTGTGACTCTCTTAAGGGTTTTCTTGGCAAAGATGCTAGAATGTTTTGCTATTTCCTTCTTCCTTTTACAAATGAGGAACTGAGGCATACCAGGGCCACACAGCTAATAAAATGTCTTGAGGTCAGATTTGAACTTAAGAAGAGAGTCTTCTTAATTCCAGGCCCAGCACTCTAACTACTGAGAGCTATACCTTTTTGTTGAATAAAAAAATAATTAATGTTAAAAGATAAATAGTAGCAAGGATACATGTTTTTATGGTATTTTGAGTTCAAAGTTGTTTTAAAGAAACCTTATCCTATATTTAGATCTCTCTCCTAGTTTATCCAAAATACAAGAAACATGGATAAATGTGGTTTACATAAAGTAGCTAATAAGAAAAAATATGGGAACAAAGATTAGGTAGGGAGAAATGGGGAGAGGGGTGAGAAGGTGGCTCTTCCAATTATAAGCTTCTAACTTGTCTATTGCTTTAAAGGACAAGTTATATGGTAAATCATGTGCTGAATAATTTTTTTTTCAAAAACCTGATGTGGTTTTAGTACCAAAGAACAGATGGTGAAATAGCTATAATGAAAAAGAAAAGTACAACCCAAAATGTGCTTCATTGAAATAGTATAGTAGTACTCTAATATATTTGCACTTTTCTTATTGTAAATATCAGGCTGAAAGGATAATATGTGATTCAAGTTTGGAAACTGATATCACAGCTGTTTAGTAGCTAGTAAGTATTTATAGAACCATGTTATGCCTGAAGGCCTAAAGATTCTAAATCAAACATTATCATTTTTATAGATGACAGTTTTATATGGTAATTTTAGCTAGGTACATTAAGATTATTTAGAATTTGCTGTTTTTTAATTAGCAGTCATTAAAAACCTCTGAGGTATTGCCTTAGAAATGTTTAAAACCTGTTTAAATTCATCAACTTAAGGCAAATAAAAGTATTTCTTTGTCATTGGCATAATCTAATTTAAATTATTATATCTGCAAAATGTCTACTGTATATTTATGTGTATTTTTTAATCCGTTCAGAGACTATCTTCTTAAAAAGAGATTGTAATTTTAAGGGTTTGAATGATTATATTGAAAAAGCACATGATTTTCAGGAAATTTCAAAAGACTTTTAAATTATTGAACAATGAAATGACGTAGGCTCTATATGTATATGTGTATATGAGCTGAGTTGTTTGAATTTCTCTAGAGGCAGTATTTCCTAAATTTAAGTTAGATTATTAATTGACTGGTCACAACAACTTATACTAGAGGCAAAAGAGTCCCTGGAATTCAGGAACATGTTTTAAAATATTAATTTGGAAGAGAAAGATAGGCAAGGTTACCAAATAGAAGATTATTACAATAACCTGGGTAAGAGGTATTTTTCCTGTGGAAAATCTGACAAATTCTCATTCTGGATGTGAATCTCCAGAGGTAATGTTGTCTAGTACCAGAATATTGGGTTAAATTCTTCCCCTTGATATTTAAAACTTAGTGACCTTATGCAAGTCATTTAACCTTTCATAAACTCTATTTCCTCATCTGTAAAATAAGATTGATGATGATGGTGATATCATCATCATAATATCTGTGGTATCTCACACAGTTGTTATAAGGATCATATTAGATAATATATGTAAAGTGGCAAATCTTATAGCATTATATAAATGTCACTTATTATCATTATTACAAAAGTTCCTCCAGGAATCATAAGCTTTTCTATATTAGGCTTAGGATGCTCTTAAATCCACATATTCTTAGTCTTGCTTATTCACTACAGCAGTTTAACGTTCCAGAAGAAAAAACTAAAGAAATTGGCGTGTGCTGGCAAGACTTATATGAGCCGATGCAAAGCAAAGTGAGGAGAATCAGGAGAACCTAGCACATAGTAACAACACTATCATAACCATGATCAAATATGAAAGACAGTTATCTTGATAAAGACAATGATCCAAGACAATTCCAAAGTACCCTTGTTAAAAAATGCTATCCTCCTCTAGAGAGAAAACTGGTGAACTCAGAGTTTGGATTCAAGTATTTTTTTCACTTTATTTTTTATTTATGTATATATGTGTGTGTGTGTTTGCAAAATGGCTAATACAGAAAAATGTTTGCACAACTTCATATGTATAAACTATATCATATTGCATGCCTTCTCAAGGGATGGGGAATGTGTAGAAGGGAAAGGGAGAACTCAGAACTCAGAATTGTTCAAATATATGTTAATATTGGTAAATGTTTAATAAAATAAATAAAATACCTTTAATTTAAAAAAAGAAATTGAGGTATAGACTTACTCTACACATTTGGAAGATTATGAACTGTACAAAAATAAAGAACATTAGTATCCTCCAAAATTATTCACTTTATTGTCAAGAACAATGTATTTTAGGTGTAAATATCTATAGTGATACCCCTTCAATCAATAAGCAATCAATTATTATTTGTAAATGGCTCAGGGAACTGACAATTTCTTCTTATTCTTCCCAAAGAGCCAACATCTCACATCCAATCTCACAACTGATCTCACATCGGTTCAAGCTATACTTTTGGCTATCAGTGGAGAAGGAAAAAAACTGGAAAGATTATAAAAGTTTCTTGCTATCTACAAATGAAAATATCTTGCACATAGTACATGGCGAAAATATTCATATATTTAAAGACTTTTATAAATTCTATGCAGTTAACTAATGTCCACCTTGTTGAGTCATCAAGCTCCTTTATATCATATTCCTCCAAAGATTTCAGTTCCTAAATCATGTGTTCAAAAAGTAAATGTGAATTTTAGATACAATGTATACATATATTTGTGTTTTGCTATTTCTGACATACATAAAAGGAAAAATGTTTTAAATCACAAGAGTTAGAGCTGAATAGCATCATTCTAATAGCTGCTGTGCCTCATTACATTTAATTTGATCAAAAAAACCATCTTTTTTAAATGATAAACATTACCAACTGCTCTCCAACAAAACTGAAATCTATTTTTAAAAAATAAGCAGCAAATAAAATTGTCTATGATTTAGGAAAAATATAGAAACAAAAGTAAAATGATGACCTTTATATTAAATTCTAAATAAGATTTATTTCTCATAAAAGTCATAAATTTGAAATTTTAAAAAGGTCAATGTTCAGGTTTTCTTACAGACTTTAAGTAAAGGTCCCCTCCAACTCTGAAATTCTATGCTTCTACAATAAGTATCACTGCTTAGGACTAGAAAGAAGATTGAAAATTATCTAATCCGACCCTCTAATTTAACAGATGAAAAATCGAGGTACAAAGCAATTAAATGACTTATCCAACATCTCATAACTATACAAAAATTGAAGAAAAATACAGACTTTTATATGATACAATCTTGTAACTTGATGCTAAATTTATATTTCAGTACTTCAAAGACTTCAGGTTTCACTCATGCAGGTACTTTTTCCATCAAGGCAGAATGAAATTCTTCTCTGTTTTCCTGGGTTCTGCCTTGTGCACAAAAAATTAATTATCCTGCCTCTGATATAAAGTTATTCCTGCTATAAAAAATAAATTGTATGTTTTAACATCCTCTTTTAATGCTTCTTTGTGTCATGAATGGGACCCCGAAATCTCAAAGGTTATGTCAGCAAAGCAAAAACTCTGACAGTTTCTATAAAACTAGAGAAACTTCAAGTAAACTGCAACATACTGACAAAATGCCAACACACGATAGCCTATTCATCTTAGGTTACCTGGCCATTTGCTTATGAATTATTCCTTCATGACAACGTAAAACACAGAAAACTACAGAATGATCCTCAGTCTTTCTGATTCTACAGTAACAGAAGTCAAATAGTGGCTTAGGTGTCTATGAACATGAGATAAATAAATGGACTGATGACCGGAGGAATTTAATTAACAAATTCATCTTTAAATTCTCACTACAAACAAAATACGACAATAATGTTATAGCTAAATGGAAGGATGGTTCCTGAGTTCTCCTTGGAGTAAAGGAGATAGGGTAGTTCTGCTTATCATCTTCAGGTAGTGAATTATTATTTCATCAAATGCTTAGTCCTCCTCACAACAAATATTTGCAAAGAAGAGCCCCCTTAAAATCATTACAGATTATGGCACTAATATATGTAGCAAAGGACAAATAGGTGGGAATAGTCTATGAAGTACTTGAAAAGGCTTCATGCAGCTAGGAGACAGAGATTAAAAGAAAGTGAAAATGTCTAGAGCTGAGAGATATAGTGTCATCTACGTGTAAATCTTACAGATGCAGAGTGGTATGGAAATAGAGCCAATAAGACTTAGATTCAAATCTTGCCTCAGATAGTTACAATCTAAATGACACTGGGCAAGTCATTTAAGCTCTGTGAGCCACAGATTCACCATTCCTAAAATTAGTGAGGTGGACTCGATGAAATACAAGATCTCTAACAGTTCTAAATCTCTGCTCCTATTATGTTTCTATGAAAACTTCACGTTCGTCATTTCTTACTATACATTATATTCACATAACATTTCCTGTTTGACTCTACACTTGTTTGGTAGCATTTCACTTCATTCCAATGACTCTGAAAGACTTTTCACACTGAGTCTAAAGCCTAAGATCAAAGTTATTTGAGCATCTTATCAATTACTTAAAATGAAGTGAAGTGAGTTGATTGATTTACTCAATCACCCCACCTTCAAACTTATCTGAATTAATTTAGACACAGAAATTTCCTTCTAGGGACAAATGATCAAGAATCTCAAGAGAAATAATGAGGGAAAAGATAGGAAAGAAGACCTAGCAGTAAAAGATCTCAAACTATCCTGTAGAATAATACTCATTAAATAATTTTGTCCTGGTTAAAAAATATAGTTAAATCAATGAAACAAATTAGGCAAATAGCATACATAAGAAAATCTGTTTAATGTAACCAAAAAGCCCTTATTACTAGAGTAAGGACTCATTATTTGATATAAAATGCTGATAGCAAACTGGAAAGTAGTCTAGAAGAAACTAGTTTTAAAACAACACTTCATACCATATATCAAGATCAGCCCTAAATAAAAAAAAATATTTACATCAGTCCTTTTTTTTAGTAGGGAAAAATTGGAAATTAAGGTATTGTCTCTCAATTTGGAGATGGACAAAAGGAAAGGTTTCAAAGAAATCTGCAAAGGGAGAAGGCACAAAGGTATAAGCATTTATATAGCACCTCCTATGTACCAGGCAATGTGCTAAATGTTTTTTACAAATATCAAATTTGATTCTCACAACAAGCCTGCAAAGTAGGTGCTATTATTATTCCTGTTTTACAATAGAGGAAACTGAGTTCAACAGAGGTTAATTAATTTGTCCAGTCGCACAATTAATAAGTATCTGAGGCCGGATTTGTACTAATTTTGGCCTAATGCCACCTCAAGAGGACTTGTATTAACTGATGCAGAAAAAAGGAAGTAGAAAAAGGAAAACAATTTGCCTACAAATAACATTATAAAAACAAACAACTGTGAAAGATTTAAGAATTCTAATCAATGCAATAACCAATCAGGATTTAACTTCTTGACAAAGAAAGAATGGGTTCCAGGCACAAAATGACACATAAATTTGCAGGAATAGACAATATAGGAATTTGTTTTGCTTGGCTGTACATATTTAATACAAGAATTTTGTCATTCTTTTCTTTTTTTCAAGTCAGGTGTGATGTTAGAAGGAGAGAAAATATTCAGTGAAAAAAATAAAATTTTGAAATAAGTAATCTTGCTTAATTACTTAATTTTAATGTAAACTATGTGGAAAAGGAAAAGAAAGTAAATTGATAGTTTTGTGCAAAAGATGTTAACACCATGAAGTTTATAGCATTATTATGTCATTCTTTCCAAAATAAAATTAATAAATTCAACACTTCCATATTATAGTACAGTGAATAGGCAATTCTCACCATGGAAACATAAAGCTCTATAGGTTGTCCAACCAAATATATGTCATAATATCGTCAATGGACATTATTCATTCTTTTTTTAACTCTTTACCTTCCTCCTTAGAATCAATACTATGTATTAGTTCCAAGGCAGAAGAGTGGTAAGGGTGGGCAATGGAGGTTAAGTGACTTGCCCAGAGCCACACAACTGGGAAGTGTCTGAGGCCAGATTTGAACCTAGGACCTCCCATCTCTAGGCCTGGCTCTCCATCCACTGAGCTGTCCCCCATTATTCATTCTTGACTGTATGGACAGTCATATCAAACTATTTGCAGAGGTTACATAACATCTGCAGGTCCTCTAGTATTCCAGAGTTTGATACAACCAGCACAATATAATTTACAAGAAGGAGTATATAGACTACCTCATTATCTTGGACAATTATTAGCCCAAGAAACATTTTTCCATGTATACTCTATAAAAGATCTCTTCCATCATTGTGGTGAGCACCTACCATATGTTAGAACACAGAATATACATAACAAACAAATAATAAATAGAATGAGATTTTACATTTTCTGCCTCTTTCAGTCAGCTATGAAATAATAAAAATATGGTTCATTGTTGAAGCTTGCAGATTTCCTAATTCCCTCATGAAGAATTCCCTCAATTCATATATAGATGACTCAAAAAAATTGTAGCAATGGCAAAGTAGTCATAGAGGTCAGAATTGGGGGTGGGTGGGTAGGATACCAATTGTTCATGATCCTTGCTATACCTTTGTTATCTTTGCCCTCTTGGGATCCACAACACTAGTGGGAATGGGGTTTGGGGTTGAATAGACACAGATATGAGGTTTACTGAAGTAACTGGAGATATTAGCCTGGAAAAAAAAAAGAAGACTGAGTGAAAAAGAGGAGAAGGAGGCATGATAGTAAAGGACAATTATTTGCAAAATGGATTAAATTTGTTTTATTTGAACCTAGAGGACAGTATGGGACGGGGGATAAAAAGAGGCAGCTTTAGATTTGAAATATGGAAAAACTTCTTAATAATAAGAACTGCCTTAGTAGATACTACATGCTCCTTAATGGGAAGTCTTCAAGCAAAAATTTGGATGGCCATTTGTTGGGTATTTTGGAGAGCAAGTTTTATTATTTTGTTGTTGGGTTTTTTCCCAGATATGAGTAAGATTATTCCTATATGTGGTTAAGGTAGACTTAGAAATAAAGGAAGCGAGAGAATTGGGAGGTTAGGATATTCTAAGAGGACGTGAATTGTGATATTAAAAAGTACTGTAAGTCGTCTATTGAAGCAATTAGGGGGAAGGGAAAATCCCCTCTATCTTCTTAGATGAGAGCTAAAAGGATCTAGGCAGAATGGAATAATTTCACAGAAACACATAGTTATGAAATAATAGAAGCATATGAAAGTAGAGTGGAAGTAAAGAGTAAGTCAATTCCTCCTCCTTGTCCTGCGTGTGAGGGAATGAGTAAAGTGGCAGACAGACTTGGAGTGGGTACCATAAATAAAATCTTGTGTCTAGATTAAAGCTTTAGTTCCCACTTTCTAGTTCTGGTTTTTACATGGGTAGTTTTCTACCTCCATTTTCAGTTTAAAGCTCATTGGATCAGATACACAAAGTTCCAGAACAATCTACTTTTCCCCAGACTCATTAAATGTACTCCATCACAATAAAACAGTCTATCATGCTTATATTTTATGTGCTGGCTCAGAATCCTAAATCCTATTTTTGTGATAGCATATTCTTAACTAGCTATTCACTCCCTACAACATACTTTCTCTTTTCCAATCAGAAACTGTGATGAAAATACCACTCGTTTTTCAAAGATCATCAATTTACTGCACAGGATTTCATGGTCGCATAATTTCAGAGGCTTTACTCTATTTCCCCTTCCCCTCTAGCATTGCATCAAAGGCAATTATAAACATTTATAAGAATAATTTCATTCAAAATTAGGACAAAATGTATAAAATATATGGGAGTCTATTTATAATGGCATTTAATTCTTATATAAATATAAATATAAAACATTTATTAAAGAAATAAAAAATGATAAATGATAGGATAATGCTCATTGTCATGGTTGAATAGTGTCAATATAATAAAACAACAATACTATTTAAATTAATTTACATATTTAGTGCTATGCCAATAAAACTACCAAGGAATTCACTACTATAGATCCAGAATTCTTAACCAAAAAGAGAGAGGGGGGGGGGGTAGTAGATTACAAAAGGTAAAGCATAGTTACTACTACATAAAATTACAAAACTTCTATATAAAATTAATACATCTGGACAAAATGGGAATCTGCCTATGGGGGAGAAGGGTGAGATCTTTACATCAAATATCTTTAATCCTTATCACAAATCTTTTCTCTTTATTGAAGAGGTAGGAGACTATGGTTGTGGGTCATGTGATATCCAACATAGGGAATTAATGCAAATAGGTGAGTCCAAGAGTCATTTCCCCCTATGGATTAATTGGTGATGGGATATGATAAATCTCAAAGGATGAATTGCATCCTTTTTACAATCATATGAAAGACTGCTCTATAATGATAAAATTAAGAGAAATACAAATATAATAATGAACTGTTTACCTAACAATCAGAAAATTAGCAAAGAAAATAAAAGATTGAAATGATGCTTCAAGAGCTATGTGAAGATAGACACATTAATAAACTGAGAGCAAAACTGTGAATTGGCCTGATCTTTCTAGAAAGTAATTAGAAACTGCTTAAAATGTGAATAAAATGTCTTTGACCCAGAGAACTGGTTATTGCCATCCTACAGTAAAGATGAAGGATTCTATACAGGTAAGCTTGTGCTAAAAGGGCAAGAAGGATCAAGATTAACCCAGAAAAGAAAAGAAAATAGGCACATATAGCAACAGATATGTGAAAATGAAAGGAGTACTCTAAGTATAAAGGAATAAGAACAGAAAAGAGGAAATAAAGTAACAGCTTAAGTAAGTGGTTGCAAACCCAGATTTCCTAGTTGTTTCAAGTTAATGATACTTATTGATTTGTAATACTAGATAATAACTATCATGTATATAATACCGTAAGATTCGTAATCAAAAAAAAAAACTACTAAGAGCACAAAAGGTCAAAGATACATTACAAATTACAAATGTTATCTCATTTTATTTTCACATATCTCTGGAATGTAGATGTCGTTATTATCTATATTTTATAGATTAGGACATCTGGGACAGATGTAGGTTAAAAGATCTTTCCAGGATCATATGGCTGTTAAGTATCTAAGACAATATTTGTACAAAGGGCTTCCTGACTTGTGATCCAGTTTAGTCCATAGAATACATTAAAATGGTAATATTCATCTGAAAAAAGGACAAAAGGCTTTATATTATAGATTAGAGTATGGAAAGGAGTTCTGAGCAGGCTGAGGGATTCCGGCTTTGAGATTTCTATACTCTCTAACATTTCTGTTTTCCTGTGTTTAACTGGCTACAAAGCCACTGCCAACTACATTGGGAACACCAGTATCTTTCCTTTCCTAGCAGACCCCAACACCTTTCCAAATATTCACATTCATATCCTTTTGGTCTCCACCTGCCTGTTCTCTCAGGAACCAAGCTCCTGCCATCACTGCTACTCACCTGGCATATTGCTCCCATCTGCAACTATATCAGTGCTCTGTCCTTTCCAACAGAAATCAAATGTTTGGTTCAGATCCTCAATAAACTCAGAAATAACAGAGACAATACTGGAAAGATAAAAAGAGGAATTTTGGAGAACCTACAATAAATCCAAGATGCTGGTTGTGGAGGAAGGGAATGCTGAGGAAAGAATTATGGTACATGTCTGGAGGTGGGGGAAAGTAAAAGAATGGAAAAAAATAAAGAAAATACCAAATGAGAGACTAGGAGAAATTAAAATTATATCATAGGAAAGATACATCATGGGCTGAGAAGAAATCTGAATTCTAGTTTGAATTTGACCAATAACTTGAAGCCACTTACTTTGCTTTGCTTTATTTTTAACTTATCTGTAAAATGAAGGTGTTGGACCAAGTGATCTCTAAGGTCCATTCATACATATTCTATAGCACTATGAACCTTTTGTGAATTGGATAGATTTTTGTCTTGATGACAGCAGCTACCAATGATACTAGTGTCACACCATACAGCATTACGTGAGAATTATGTGCAGCAATCCATTTGTCTAGGAAGATTTATGTCTACTTTTTTTTTTCTATGCACATCCACGGAAGTGAATGCCAAATTGAAATGAATACCATATGCTAATATTACTTTAACAATACTTGCCACTGCTGTTCCTTTATCCTATGCTATCTTGTATATAAAAAAGCACAATGAATTTCTCAAAAATTTATGACTACTACGCAAAAAATCCCATCATTAATTTTTAGCATACCAATATCCAGTCCCTGACAGTCATAAATATTTCCTCGCAAATGGTACGGATAAGTTCCTGGGCAAATATAGATACTCATTATGAACTAAGTCAAAGTGTATATTAACCAGAAATAGAAAACATGTAAGTGAAAAAAGGAATGACAAAATACAGATACACTAAATTAAACTCACCAAAAGCCTGAGGGAATGAGGAGTGAGAGAGAAACAGTGGTGTGAGGATAACTATATTTTTCCCATCTCCAACTTATATAGATCACTAAAATTATCATAGTCAACAGGAAACAGAAACTTCACTAAGAAGAAAAAAACAAAGGAAAAGAAAATGTCAAAGCAGCTAAGAGGAAAGACTCAGGGACCTTTTGTTTGTCTGGTTTGGTTTTAAGACAATATGCTCTCCCTGGGTACTTTGTCTCCTAATTTGCCTGCATACAAATATCAAATAAAGAAGAATTTCTTCATTTTAAAAAACAAACAATAGAGGGCAGCTGGGTAGCTCAGTGGATTGAGAGCCAGGCCTAGAGATGGGAGGTCCTAGGTTCAAAGGTGAACTCAGACACTTCCCAGCTGTGTGACCCTGGGCAAGTCACTTAACCTCCATTGCCTAGCCCTTACCACTCTTCTGCCAATACACAGTATTGACTCCAAGATGGAAGGTAAGGGTTTTAAAAAACAACAACAATAAAGCAAGCAAACAAACAGAAAGCCTCTATATTTTTAAGATGTGGTTTATCCTTTAAAAGTGATCCTTTACTAACATATTGGCTTCCATAACCCTTGGTCATACCCTAGGATTATGAACATCTATTATGACCATCTATTAAATATGTTTAATTAAAGTTACTCTTGAGAAAGAAATATGCTGTACACATCACACATATTTCTACAAATTAGTGTCTTTTTTTCATAATGTTATCTCTTATGGAATTCAGTTCTGAGAGGAAAACACAAAAATACATTTCTGTACTTTTTGTCAATTTGCATTTAGAAAACTATACTAGCAGAGCAACCACACCCTCCCCCCATGTACATTTTCAGAGATGTCCTAATTGGTTCTAGTTGTGCTCAGAAAAAATTAGGGAGTTGGTGGTTGGGTGATGCTTCTAGTCCAGTGATGGGGCCCGCAGGCCAGGCCAGATGTGGTTCCCTGAAATGTTCTATCCAGCCACAGGACATTATTCCTAATCTGACAAATACAATGAGTAGGATACAATACAATGAAACTTCAAAAGAGCTGCCTTAGAAGCAGACTGACAGATGAGCATTTCCTTTCCTTTGGCCCCCTCTTTAAAAAGTTTGCCCATCACTGGTCTAGTCCAATATGGCTTATGGCTAAAGGGTTTGCACTGTAAGATGAAGTCAGTGGATACACAAAGTGATGGTCTTGACCCCTTGCTTCTCTCTTCCTTTCCAACCACCAAGTCTGCAGAAGCATTTTCAAGCAGTACCAGAAGAGTTGGACAGGGCAGGGAGTGGCTCTCCATTTTCTCCTCCAGCCTCCTCAGCGCTGAAAAGTCATGGCAAATAAAGCATGTCCCTCTTTCTAGGCAAGTGTGGTCTGGGTTGGGCTTCTTCTTTTGTATTCACTTTCTTGAATTAGTGACAGAGTAGCAACCTGGAGGAGAGCACTCCAGATTTGGGAGGTGACATTGTGAACCTGAAAGATTCTGAGATCTGGAGATCTATAGTTGCCAAGCTGCTGTTTCCAAGTGGCAGATACAGGAAGGTTTGAACTCCTGTACTGTAGTGGCTGAGAATGAGTTTGAAAATGGTTCAAATGTGGAAAAGGGTGAAAGTAAAAGGTCAACTATAAAACACTTAATCAGCAATCCCAAAAACTATTTTATGTTCTGATTAAATTTAAGTGCCATTCTCTTGGCAGATTGTACCATGTTAAGATACTGATTTTTTTTTTGTTAATGCTTGCTTGTGTTTTGATTTTGTTTTGTTTTTAATGTTCAGTCTTTGTGTGTGTGTGTGTGTGTGTGTGTGTGTGTGTGTGTGTGTGGTGTTATAAGGAAAAGTTAAATTAAGGAGGAAAGTGTGTAAATTTGCAGAGGGCAGAGGCATGGGCAGCAGAGTAAGAGATTTTGGAATTCTCCAGGGGAGAGCTGAGCTGTTACTAAGAGACAGTTGGGCCTTGAGCTGGGTCTTCTCTCTGGGGTTTTGACCTGGAAGAGACTAGCTATTTCCCTGTGGCTGTCTTCTACCTTATCTTCCCATCCTACCTACTGCTCTGTTATCCTGCTTCCCTGCTGGCTGGTTGATATCTGCTGAGTTCCTGGTGATCCTGAGACAACTGGCATCTGATTGTGAGACCAGACCTGGATCCTTTTGGATCTTGGACCTTCTTTGGAACCTATTGGGTTCACACAAACCCTTTCCTTTAAAGCAGCAGAGGGGGATTTACTATTAGTTTAGCCAAGAACAGGAATTGGAATTTTAGACAATGAGGGGAGGAGGAGAGTAGGAAATCACTCTGAAGAAATCTCTGTGAAGAGATATTTAATTCTGGAGGTTTAGGTAGTTGGCATTAAAGATTAGGATTATCCAAACTTCCCCTTTTACCTTCCCTTGTTTAATAAATCCATCATCCCTCTTTGATATATATTGGTCTGTATTTGTTAACTCAGGACAGCCTTTATCTGGTCTTAGTCTGTTATCCCACAGTTAACCTAATCACATTGGCCCAGTTTAATCCATTCCCAAAACCATGTACTTTTTTTACAGTAGAGTAGGAATACATTGCCTGACCCATATTCAACTCAAATGTAATACAAATGCTAGGATCTGATTATAAGTCATCATAATAAAAATACATTCTGAGAAATTCATCATCCCCATAGCACAGTATAAGGTAATAACAGTGGTAATTGTGGTTAATTAACTAAATTAGCATATGAAATACATCCACTAATTCCTCTTAGGTTTTTAATTTTGTAAACTGCAATTTGAAATATGTATAAAATATACGAGCATACAAATTAGCTAATTTCTTAAGAGATGGACATAGAGTATCTGTATGCAGAATTTTTCAAAATATATTTTTATCATCTTAATTTTTTTTAATTCCATATTTAATAGATGATCCCCAAAATAGGCTACTCCCATCATTTGCTAAATTCTATATTAACAGACATGCAGTTATGGAATAGTGTGACCTCCTAACATTTGAACAAAGATATTGCTCATTCATAGTTATCCCTATTATATCAGATAGCCAATACTGATATTACACATGCACTCCAAAAATCAATTTTTACCACTTCAAATCAATTGCAATCAGAATACAATGCCATGTTACTAATACATAAGAGAATTCAAAATGTTTTAGTATTAAGGATATTATGATTGAAGAGAACTAAGCTTTTTTGCTTAGTTCCTTCAATCATTCTTTCAACCAAAGAGCAAATATTTGAGGTACTATGAGGTGCAAGACCATCTATAGGTTACAAAGAAGAATAAGATATGGTCTCTGACCTCATGAATTTATAAACTAGTCAGGCTTCCATGTTCACAATTCAACGTGAAGCCTGTAAAAATTCAATAAGGCCCAAATCATACTATGTTTCACTCAAGAAAACAAATACTACTATCTTTGAAGGCTTTATGAAATAATATTACCTGAATTGAGGCTTAAAGAACTATCAGAAAAAAGACAAGCCAAGGTGGAAAAGAGATACATTCTAGGAGTAGTAAACAGCATGAAAAAAATACCAATGCGGGAAAGTTCAAAATGTGCCAAAATAATGTTAGGAAGGGATAAGAAAAGGTGAAGGTAAGGAAGGAATGAAAATGAAACATTTAAGGGGGTAGCCTGGTGGCTCAGTAGAATGAGAGCCAAGCTTAGAGACAGGAGATCCTGAGTTCAAATCTTGCCTCAGACACTTATGAGCTGTGTGAACCTGGCCAAGTCACTTAATACCCTTTACCTAATCCTTACTGCTCTTCTGCCTTGGAATAAATTCATGGTATTGATTCTAAAATAGGAGAAGGTTTAAAATAAATGAAACATTTAAAGTCAAGGTAACTAGTCCTATCATGGATAGAAATATAGAAGAATGAAGGAAGAGCAGGTTTCAAAGATAAGTTAAATTTTCATAACCTGCTACAAGGAAACACCCAGGAGACATTCAGAAATAGATGAATTCAGGGAAAGAATTACAAGAAATACAGAAACATGAGAATAGTCAAATGAGGGCATCCAGCCAGCTATCTGGCAGAACTTTCTTACCATCCAAAGAAGAGCATATAATTTCTTGTGTTGCCCTAATGAGAACTTTATTAAGATGAAGAAGAATCAACAAGAAGCAATTGAATTCTGGATCTGATTCTTACTGATATGAACAAATGTGTTATTAGGACAGAAATAACAGGAACCTTGAGGGATATAGAAAGGGAAATAACCACTTCATTCCATTATGAATTTTGTGATAAAAGAGAAGAAAGCTGGGCAGAGTCTGAGATATGTCTTAGATTTGGATATAGCAGATTTCAAAAAGAATTCTGAGGAAGCAAAATTAGGATGTCCCTGAGTAAAATCCTAGAGGAGAAATCAGTCCAGGAGAAAAAGCAGACTCCCAAGAATGAAATTCTAAAGACATAAGGACAAAAAATTCTAATGAGAAAAAGAAAGAGTTTTCTGAAGAGAATGATGGGATGGTAATAATTGAAAATATAAAGAAGGCAGAGGTGAGATTAGCCTTGACTTTACTTCCTAAAAAAAATTTAAAATAGTTTGTTAAGGAGATGTTTAGTGAACATTCAGAAAAAGACATGGCAGTTACAAAAAGATAGCATGGCTTCATCATTAAAAAAAAGATATCATACTCATCTCATTTCTACTTTAACAGGGTTAAATAATAAATTTTATTCACTTATTCATTCAGACATAGTGCCAGGTATTGGGGATATAAGAACAAAAATGAAACTAACTGGAAAGCTAATAAGACCTTGGCCTGCACTAAGAGGCACAGATTCCAAGATAAGAAGGTGATAATTTAACCATATTTTGTCCTTGTCAGAATAATACTTTTTGAATATTTTATTTATTTTTGCATATCACATTTTAATCTTTATTTTTTTAGTCTAAACTTAAAAAACACTAAATAAAATGAGTTAAGTAGAAAGTCAGGATCTGTATTATAACTTGCTTTTCCTTTTAAGTAAATAATAAATTCGAAATATAACTTTCAAAGATACACAGCTTGCCTGGATTTCCTAGCCTTCCCTATGTTCTCTTCTGTACTTTAAAAAAAAATGTTTTGATGACCCTCTTATCTTTCTTTGTTTTTTCGGTGGGGGAGAACCTTGTTGCTAGCTTCCTCACTCCCTTCACAATACATATCTCTATTATAAAAAAGAAAAAGAAAACCTTTGTAACAAATATCCATAGTCAAGCAAAATAAATTTCCATGTTAGCCATGTCTTAAAATATGTGTCTTATTCTTCACCTTGAGTCTTATCACTTCTGTCAGGAGGGAAGTAGCATGTTTTTTCATCAGTCTTTTGGAATTGTGGTTCATGATTACAATGAACAAAATTCTTAAGTCTCTCAGAGTTGCTTTTCTTTACAGTGCTGTTATTGTATAAATTATCCTCTTATTTCTGCTCACTTTGCTTTTGGTCAGTTTATCCTAATTCCCAGGTTTCTCTGAAACCATCCCTTAACACATTTACCATGACTAGCACAACATTTTTAAAATGACACTGATAATGTCAGAGAAAGGCAACCAGAATAGTGAAGGGCCTCAACTTCCTGCCACTTTATGGCCAATTGAAAGAACTGGGGATGTTTAGCCTTCTCAGCGCTAAGGATAGACACAAAAATAAATTATTTTTTTAAAAATACTACTGCCACACTGTCATCAGTCATCCTCCTCTTTTATCTTCCATTTCACCTTTCTGCTATTTCTCTCCTTTGCCTGCAAACAACCTGAAGACACTGCTGTCCTAAAACAATAAGTGACAAACCTTGGTCCCATTTACCCTCTTAAGTGATCTCATTTCCCTTCCACTAGTGATATATTTATCCAAATGTATCTATACTTGTAGTCACAGTATGGTATGATTGCATGGAAATTTAACTGGAGAAGCATCTTCAATTTGAACCCATTGCATGTATAGCAATGAAAGAGTAAAACCCTGAAGCCCATTGGCACAGAGTATTCCAAAGTTCAGGTTCATATGACTCCAGATCCAAGGAGTCATTGATGTGTTGTTCATTCTTTGCTTTAGAAGACCCATGATATCATGAGTTGATATCTTGACTTGTAAGTGAATTGGATTTAAGTGAGCCAGAGCTGCAAAAAGTCACCAGACTCATTCTCTCTTCCATCATCATCAAAGTTCAGTGGCAAGACAAAAGCCAAGATGACTGGCAATGGACTGGGATTCAGCGGAGGAACTTATCTAAGTTCTAAGCACTCCACAGTGCCTGCTTCAGCCTCCTTCATGGCCACTGGATCAAATTGTTCTCATCATGTCCTCATTTCAGACTAGAATTTGGGGGAAATACCTAAAACGAACCTTAGAAATGATTCATATCTAGAGTCTCCACAAAAAGAGTTTAAAAAACCTTCTTGTAATGTATCAGATATAAAAGCACTTTTTATTTCCTTCACCACAAAAAATTATTAGAATATGTCTCAAAAATATGCATTGAAAAATACTTTCAATATCATATAACATCCCATAATCCTCCTCTCTCCAAGAAAACCAATACTTAAGACATTTTTTAAATGAAAGACTTTGGATATCACTTTTACTTTAGTCTTGAGTTTCAGAACTCACTAAAGGTCCATATCTTCTGGAAAGCCACAGTATGGCTTGGACTCAGTCTCCTGGCAGTAATCCTCTAACACACTCCACCATCACTGCCACTGTTACGGAGGCCAAGGTACCAATAAAGTGTTACTGCATCATCTCTGAATTAAAGTTTTCAGCAATGAACCAGATCATATGTGTCTAGTCAAGTCCACAAGCATTTAAGCCCTACTGTGTAGAATAAAGAATAAACCCAGGCAATGTTTTTAAGGAGCTTTTAATGCTCTTTTGAATTAAAATAGCCAGGGGAGCTCAACTTAGCCCTACAGATGCTCCACAGGACATTGTCCAAACTAACCCCCTCAACCCCGAACTCTCACCACTGCATGAGTACTATAAAAGTTGTACCTGTGAATTTCTAGGAAAGATAATAGAAACTCATTTTCTTCATAGGCAGTCAAGCTCCCCTTGGAGTGCAACTATTACACAGATGTAACCCTATGTAACCCTAAATCTAAGACCAAGTCCTATAATCCACTACCCTTAGCTAAGGTTGAGAAAAGAAGTAAACTCCTCAAACACCTCACCTGAGGGAGCCTGGTACATGTAGGTCCCAATAATGTGCATCTACTTCAGACAAAAGACACCACCAACCACTGCAAGGCTCAATGAATGACTCTGCATTTAACTTCAGAGTGAGAATTTTTTATTGAATATATTTTAGCATGCATTCCTCTAAAGTCCTCTTAAGTACTCTGTAACCAAAACTAATAGTCAAATGTGTATTACTTTTTTAACTTGTCCCAAAGCCCATGTATAGAATGCTTTTTCTTCATTGATGGAAATGAATGCCCTGTGTTGAGTGAAGTCTGGAGCAAATTGGTGAGAGGTGAGAGAGCTCCAGTCTTCTTTGAGATTCTTTAAGAGAAGTCCCTTTCCAAGACTCTTCCAAGTCTCCTTCATGTCCCACTTAAGGACTCTTCAAGTGTTGGGGACTTGACTATCAGTTGCCAAAATGGCAGCATAAGAACACTTGGAGGTCCCCAACCACTGGCCAGACAACTACAGAATAAAGCACCTCATAATATGGTGATGGCAAAGCTATGACACACGTGTCAGCATTGACACACATAGCCATTTTCAATGGCACGCAGCTGCATGCGGCCACATACCATGGGACCACATGCCAAAAATGAAACATTTGCTGTAGTGTAGTGAAGACACTCTGTGCCCTACAGATGACAATCCTACCTATATTAATTTACCTATTTTGGTTTATTAAATAGTTATATATTATAATTACACATTTTTGTCATTTAAACTATAAATATCATGAAATTATGGTGTGGTTTTTTTCTAATGCTTGGTTTTTTGGCATATTTTGACATACTAAGCTCGAAAGGTCATCACTATGTCAAACGAACAGAAGAAAGGGTGAAGCAATGCTCTAGCCTAGAACAGCATAGAGGGACAGCAAGGAGGATCCATCTCCCTAGAATAGGAGGTGAGAGTTTTGTTGATATGGTGCAAGCAGCAAGGGAAATAGCACAGATGACTCTGTGCAGTCTCAGTAAAAGAATGGAAATCAACACAATACAGAACAGTAGGAGAAACTCAGCCCAAGTCCCAGCCTTGGCAGGAGTGGACAGAACCCAACTTGACCCAGAGTGAACAGCATTAGAGATAGCTGAGCTGACTCCAGGCACTGGGATAGACCACAGTACAAGTGCCTGACAGTACTCTCTCCACCCCAGTAACAGAACTAAGCTTTGTATATAGGCAAAGTCTGGGGAAAAATAATCCCAAAACGAGCAAAAGACAGAGAAAAAGCCTGACACTGGAAATCTATTTCAGCAACAGCAATGACCAAAAGCTCAGAAGATGACAGCAGTATAAAAATGAAAACAAAGCCTTAGAGTATTGAGACACTTTAGGAAATTTGATTTCCACTTCAGAAGGGAAAATTGAGGAGGCTAGCCCCAAATCAGGTTGCTGAAGGAAGACTCTGGAAAGACATGAGAGGAGCTAGCATATCATGTCCTTATCACAACTAGCTACAGGAAAAATTTTGGAAAGTTTTCCCTTGAGTGAAATTAAGGACAATCTCTCTTGGTTGATCTAAACCATCTTACTCCCAGTGAGAGAGCTCCTTCATTCTGTATTGTTTGGTACATATTCTTCTACACATACCTTCTCTGATTTCTGTTTTTCTTTGATTTGGATAAATAGGTTTCTTTGCTATTCACTATGTGTATTCATTGAGGTCTTGTATACAGAGTTTGAGGCCCCTTTTCTCCCAAATAATGTCAGATTGATAAGAAGTTAGAAAGTACCTGATCACATTCCCCACACTAATATTTTTAAACCCTTATCTTCCATCTTAGAATCAATACTGTGCATTGTTCCCAAGGCAGAAGAGCAGTAAGGGCTAGGCAATGGAGGTTAAGTGACTTTCCCAGGGTCACATAGCTAGGAATTTGAACCCAGGACCTCCCATCTCTAGACCTGGCTCTCAGTTCACGGAACCACTTAGCTACTCCCTACACTAATAATATTTAAGGAAATAGACAGATACAACTCTAATCTAATTCTGTCCTCTCTGAGGTGAGTGAAGTAGCCTTCAGCTCCAACTTATTGCTTCTCCTCCTGACAGGAATAAAAGTCTCCTTCAGAGAAGGGTGGTAGATAAAGAGTTTAGAAATGTCTATTCTTCTTCCATTTCAGTATACAATAGCCATCACTAACTATGTGGGGCCCACTCTCTTTACACTTAGTCCCTCCTTCCCTCTAAGACACATTATTCCACAGTTTCTTAGGATCTTGTTTATTTTTTTAATTGATTAATTAAAAATATTTTTCCATGGTTACACGACTCATGTTCTTTCCCTTCCCACTCCCAGAGCTGACAAGCAATTCCACTGGGTTATACATGCATCATTGTTCTAAACCTATTTCCATATTAATAGAATCTGGTTTATTTTCTACCACCCTACAAAATTGTCCTCTCTTGGATCTACAGTCACCTCTCAACTGATAGTTTTTCTCCATTTTCATCCTTCTTGACCTTTTTTTTTTTGCCAAATGAGGGTGATCTCTCTCCTTCTTGATATTTCCACTTCACTTTCAACAACAATAAAAAGTTTTCTCCATCACCTTTACTGGTTCAGCTTCTTCCTTTCACCCTGCTAAGTGTGAATTTTCCCTAAGATTCTAACCTCTCCCTTTTTATCTTTTGTTTAATACTTTTTCCTGTGGCAATATTTCCATTTGCTTGATTATGTATTCTGTCTCCTAACTTCTTTATTTCTATTGATGGTATATCACTATCCCAATTTTCCAGTCTCAAAACCTCAATGGAATCTTGTTTCTTCTTCCTTATATCCTTGTTGTATTGAATCATTTTTTTAGTCATGTCTGACTCTTTGTGTCCCTATTTGGGGTTTTCTTGACAAAGATACTAGAGTGGTTTGTCTTTTCCTTCTCCGGCTTATTTTATAGATGAGGAAACTGAGGCAAACAGTATTAAGTGACTTCCCTAGGGTCACACAGCTAGTAAGTGTCCAAGTCAAATCTGAACTCAGGAAAAGGAATTTTCTGGACTCTAAGGCTAGAACGCCATCTACTGTGCCAATTAGCAGTCCCTTATCTCCTATACCCAATCAATTGTGAAAGCATTTCAATTCTAACATTGGCAATACCTATGACATCTGTCCTCTTTTTACTCACATTATTTAACCTTCATAGTTCAGACTCTCACCTCTTGTTAGTACTATTATAATACTCCACTTATTTTCTCTTGCTTTTCCCTTTTCCAATCCATTCACAGCTTCCAAACTAATATTCATATGTCATAATATTCAGCAAGTCTCTCCCTTGCTTAAAAACTTTAATTGGCTACTTGTTGTCTCTAGGAAAAAAAATGCAATCTCCTTAAGCTGCCAATTAATTTCCCCTTTGATCTATTTCCAATGTGCTTCTTAAGATTTATTTCACTTTTCCCTTCAGCCAGACTCCAAAATGATACTCCTTCTTTCCCTGTCCTTACCCACTTCCATGCATTGATAAAGGCTATTTGCATGTCTTGAATGTATTCCCTCCAGATTTATGTCTATTGAAATCCTTCCTTTCCATTAATGACCTCCCTGATCTTTCTTCTACCCCATTCCCCCCAGCTAAAAGTGATCTCTTAACTTTGTCTATAGCACTTTATCTCTTTTGTACTTATTAAATTAAATTTTGCCTGATATTACTTGCATTTCTTCCTAACTATTTTAAACCAGATAATGAAAGATTCTATCCCCTTTACCCGCACTAGAAAATTATTATCCATATCAAGGTGAAGAATAACATAAAAATAATCTACTCACTACTTTTGTATGAGATTCACCAGTAGGATATCCCACTGTGAAAGGCTGAGGTAAAAAAAGAAATAATACATATTATGTATGCATATATATGTACAAAAATTAATGTTTATATATACATATAACTTCACAAAATTAAAAAACAAGTTAGAGATTGTCAAGAAATTTATTTTCTCCACTATGGCATGGTTTAAGACTTTTTTCAGCTACTAGTTGCAGTGTTGTGAAAGCTTATGTTAATTTATTTATTCACATATTGCTTTTAAAAATTATGTTTGGCTTAGAGGTCAACATAACTACATATGAGTTAATAAATTGGAAGTGAATCAGAGTTTCAAAAAATGATAACCATAAATAGAATTTTCCTGTTCCAAAAACTTAAAATGCAGTATTAAAAAGTGACAAGGAATAAAGAATTCTCTTTCTAGACATAAGGCAACATCAAACATTAGAAATCTCATGAAAAATCTTTAACTATCTTTTTCTTATTATATTTATTTTTTAGTTCATGATAAATTGCTAGTACTTTGTTTTAACAGCTAGCAATTCTAAGAATTCTTGATGAAACGTTTATATCCTGTATCATTACTTCAAAGTATTCCATATCAAAACTGAACTTTTCTTGAACTATTTTATAGACAGGCATGCAAATATATTCTGATGATATATATGCAAATTTCTTTAAATGTCTTCGAACTATAACTCCTCTATATAGTGTATTATTGTACTGGTAAGGGCATTAGTTTTGGAATCAAAAGCCAAAAATTCTAGTTTAGCCAGTGACATTTCTTAGGTGTGTATATGACCTTAGACAAATCATATAATATTATTAGCGGAGTTCCTCTACTTCTGAAAGAGGAATGAAAATTCTTATATGACCTGCCTCACAGAACTGTTGCAAAAAAAAATGTTACAATATTCAATTCAAATCAACAAACATTTATTAAATGCCTACAGTGTACAAGATACTGTTTTGGTGCCTGTGACATAAAGAAAGAAATGAAGCCACTTGCAAGAAGGTTACATTCCATTGGATAAATGTGAGCTAGGATAAGTAGGTTTGGCCCTGTGAACAATCTAAAAAATTGGAAAGTGAGATGGAGGTCAAGTAGGAAAATAAATTTTGCTCCCAGTGTTTTTAGATCCTACACTTGCATGATTTTTATGTACTGCAATAGAGTTTTAAAATAGTTCTTTGAGAATTTTTTCATCTTCCTGTGGCCTAAAATCTTAGTTGTTTCTATTTTCTAACATAAAACAAACTTTTAAAATAAATTTTCATTGTTGCTTTTATTCCATATGATGTGTACTTATAGAACATATTTTATAAAGTGATATGTAAATTTGCTTTAACTCTATCAATAAAAACATCCTAAACAAAAATTAAATGTCCTATTTATCATTTGAGTATAGAAAAGATAAGAGAAAGAATAGGAATAAGCATTTATGTTTGTGCCTATTATGTTCTAGGCAGTATGCTAAGTAGTTTGAAAATATTATCTCATTGGATCCTTACAACTATTCAGCAAGGCAAGAACTATTAAGATCTCCATTTTAGAAATGAGGAAACTAAGGCAAGTAGAGGTTAAGTGACTTGCCCAGTGTCACACAGCTAGTAACTGTCTGGGACCAAATGTGAACTCTAGACCTACCACTCTCTCCACTGCCATCTAGCTGTCTCTTTCTTTATGAAAGGCTCAAAAAGCATTCTTCAGGGGGCAGCTGGGTAGCTCAGTGGATTGAGAGTCAGGCTTAGAGACAGGAGGTCCTAGGTTCAAATCCGGCCTCAGACACTTCCCAGCTGTGTGACCCTGGGCAAGTCACTTGACCCCCATTGCCTACCCTTACCACTCTTCCACCTATAAGTCAATACACAGAAGTTAAGGGTTTAAAATTAAAAAAAAAAAAGCATTCTTCATTAAAATGAAGTTTTTCCATACTATTCACTTTATGTCAAGAGTTCTGGAGAGAGTGGGGGATTGAATTTTTTTAGTTTTATTTTTGATAACTGATTTCAACATAATTGGTTTACTTTGTAGCCCTGTGTATTTTATTTTATGCATTTAAAAACATTGCTCTGACAAAACTTCTAACAAGTCCAAAGACATTTAATTGGCTGCAGTATTGCACCACACCTGTAGCTGTCACTCATTATCTTATTTTAAGCATCTCTTCTTTTTGTTAATCTCATATTTTGTCCGAATCTCTAGGTACTATGCCTCAAAAACTGCTAGACAAAAAAAAATAACAATGGGGAGAGGGGAAGTGATGATGCATTTCAACCAAAAATAAATCCATTTCAGAATGATGTATTTTAAGTATATCTTGACTTTGATAGATCTCAGATTTTAAATCTTTTAAAATCTATTTCCTAAGAAGGTAAGCTTGGTGAACTACAGTATTATTATAAAAGTATGTTCTTAAAAACTTAGGAGAAAATGGCTATTTGTTTGTAAAATATTCCAGCTGAAACTTTGAGGTTCAGGAAATCATGGACATAATTACAGCTAAGTAGCTGTGGACCCCCACTACTTTTTGTACTGTTGTGAGGAAGATTAGAGTAGTTATTGATTAGGTATTAAGTACATAGCAGGAAGGAGCTGGAGCTGGGAATTCTAGGATGCAATGAGGGAGGAGGAAGTGTGTCTGTGCCCTGAGTGAGGACTCCATTAGTGGTAGGCAAAAATTGTTGCCAGCCTGGGAGACCTCAGAGCAAAGGACACCCTGTTTCCTGTTTTTCCCCTGGGATCCTGTGTGGTGTGGCATTTAGCAAAGAGTCAAGATCTACACTCCTATGCCAAGGAAGAGGAGTTTGGGATCTATCTGGTGGACAGAAACTTGAGCAAACACCTTCTCAACTTGGTTCCTGAGACAACTTTAGCTCCTGGCATCCAGAGATCATCAGTGGATTGCAGTGAGAATCCCAAAGCCACAAAGCCCCAGCTGTACTCAAGCCTGGCAGGTTCCAGGTTAGAGGCAGAAACCCAGAGACTCCATTTATAGCTCCTTGGGCCCTGTTAGTTTAGATCACTTAGATAAGAGTAGAATAAGTCCTCCCATTGCCCTGTGGTTTTATCCTTTAGATTTTAAGTATAGAAATCCTTTCCCACCTTTTAGTCTAACATAATTAAAGCTGTTAAGCCCCTTTTACCTTGTCAGCCTGTTTCTATACTCTGGTCTAGTGGAAGCTGAGTGACAGTTAAGATCAACTGCCATTCCTGTGAGAATCCAGTAAACTCTGATCTTTCCATCCTGGTCCAGTCTCTCATAAATCCCAGAGTGTGATCCCACAAACTGCTTAGTTTATTTATAATATCCCTGGTGACCCCATTACCTTTCTTATATTTTCCACAGTACACATCTATTTTCCTTTCAACTGTGACAACCCCACTGTCTAACATTAATAGGAATGTTACACTTTCTCTCTGCCTTCAGAGGAGAGGAGGGAAGTAGAAGAGAGGACAAGGGAGCAAAAGGGACAAGAGGGAAAGGGAGGGTGAGGGAGGGGAGAAGAAAATAGAGAAAAGGAGGGGAGAGGAAAGAAAAGGAGAAGAAAGAAGGAAGGGAGAAGAAGGGGAAAAGGAACTTAAAATTAATAATAGCTAACATTTACATAACACCTACTATGTGCTCAGCACTGTGCTAAAGTGCCATACAATTATTATCTCATTTAATCTGCATGACAATCCCTGGAAGGAAGAAGATGCTATTATTATCTCCACTTTACAGATAAGGAAACTGAGGCAAACTAGTTAAGAAATCAGGTCTTCCGAACTCCAAGCTCTGCATTCTATCCACTTTGCCATGTGAATGTCCCATAAGGAGTCTAGTACCTAGACTCCTAAGGTTCAGTTTCTTGCTAGAACTTCAGATCTCATAAGGATTTGATCCAGAGCTCTGCTTCTAATTCTACCACTTAACAGTTATGTGACTACAGATACATCATTGAATCTCTTTAAACCTGCTTCATCATAAAAACAAAGAGAAAATAATAATGAACTCTCCTTCACAGGGCTGTTGTAAAGAAAACAGCTTTTAAACTGTATATAAATGTGAGTTGTTGGTAGTGTTATTGTTATTGCTGAATAGATTAATAGGAAACAGTAAGACAGGAAAACTATATTTTTAAAATTCTGAAGCATTTCTGAGAATATTACACCACAAGCCAAGAAGCAAATAGAAGAAATAATTAGTTGTCACACTACAGTGATTTTTATATCAAAGGTATTGCTTATGCTCATTGAAAAAGTAGGAAAAACTACCTTCATGTGATATGTTCAATTAACTTCAAAGATAAATTATATTTGTTACCTAAAATAATTTCCTGTGGGAATGTGCTCCGAAAGCACAATGATGTTTATACAAATCCAACTATTCTTTTTTCATGTTAAAAAAATCCACTCAGTTTCTAAAAGGATATTCCATCAGTAATGTATCAAACGGGCAATTCAGTCATCTATAATGTGTATGCATATTTAACGTTATATTAGTGGTGATTATAATGAGCTCAAACCCCTATTTCCCTCATTGCTTTCTATCTTCTTGCTTTATTTTGTGTCCAAATTCCTTAGATATGTCAATAAAAGTAGAAATGTTTAAACATGCTTTTTCAACTTTATCAAAATAGGTTCACTCACAAAACCATTTAGAAATCTATGAAGGAAAACTTGGCATAATAAGAGGAGATTGCCTTATAATGTGATTCACATCATTTGAGAATTTCTCCATTAAATTAATTCTAATGCATTTCTTTATTGAGTACAAGGCACTAGGCAATAGTGCTCTATATACTGTGTGCTGGTAATTATTATACCATTTCCTATTTTAATTGTGACTGATGACAGTGCCCTATGATCTTTCAGAAATCTGGTGAAAACATGCCACATAGTAAAGTGAGTCAATCATATCTGAGTAATACAGAAAAATTGCTTCAGTTCTTTTTAATAAAAGAAGGACCTACATTTTCAAATCAGTACACTGTTCAGCACAATGAATGTGAAGCAAGAATGACAACAAATTTCTCTTCTGAAATCCAAAATTCTCAAAAACTTATTTCCAGGTGTCAGGATCTCTCAGGGTGAGGCAAAATTCTTCAAAATCATCATTAAAAAGAATTTTTTCTTTTGAACATATGACATATTCCAAAAATTTTAATAGCAAGCATAGTGTTTATCTTTTAAAAAATAAACCCTTTCCTTCTGTCTTAATATCTGTTCTAAGAAAGAAGAGTGGCAAAGGCTGGGCAACCAGGGTTAAGCAACTTGCCCAGGATAACATACCTAGAAAGTATCAGAGACCAGATTTGAAACCAGGACCTCCCATCCCTAAGTCTGTCTCTCTATCCACTGAGCCACCCACCTGTACCCTCTCATTTCTTTTTTAATGAAACATACTTTCCCATAAAGCTCCTCTCCATCCCTACATTTTCCCACCTTTGCATAGAAGTTTTCAAGTGTTAGAATGTAGCTTGTGATTTTGGAGACTCTTCTCAAGTTCTTCAAAGAATGTCTCCTCTACTTCATCAGCAGCAGTTGATTTTGTCTCATGAGCTGCAATTATTTTCATGGAGGTTATTTTGCATTACAAATAAATGATGACCAAATATTCTGTCTCTTGTAGCTTCTGAGTATCTGATGAAACTCACTCCCCAACTCCTTTCTTTACTTCTCTTTAGAGTAATTATGAGATAGCCTTCAATTTTGTAGTAACATTTTTCTTCTTATCAAGAATGTGACAATTGATATGATTAAGCTTCTCCAGCAGTTATGTGCATTTTCAGAATAAAAGAATTTATGAGTAAGAAGGGACTACAGTAGTCATGCAAATCATGCATAAAGAATCCCCCACTGTTGTTGTCTATCCATTTTAGAAGAGGACCAATGACAGCCCTGGGAGATGTCTTAATTTATAAGAGAATTAGATTTAAGTGAGGCAGAGTTGCACAAAGTCATCAGCAATATCATTTAGTCAAACCCTCACTCTCCTTTTTTTAAAAGACCACTTAAATACATTCACACAAGTCACCTCTTTTCCTATCACAGGCTCAGTTTTGCATACCATCAGTTCAACACATGACTTAATTCCCAAGTTCAATTGTAAAGATATTTTCTCTGCTTTCCAGTCCATAAAGTATATGAGGGCTAAACTTCTTCGCTGGTCTATATGGCAAAGGACATTCACATGATAATTTAAACTGAAACCAAAGAAGAAATCTTGAAAGAAGTCAACTTTGGGCTTCAGGGTGCCTGAGAAGAACTGGTTTTCAACAGTTTCACTTGTGTCTAACTCTTTGTGACCCCATTTGGGATTTTCTTGGCAAAGTGTTTTGACATTTCCTTCTCCAGTTTTTTCTATAGGAGAGGAATTGAGGGAAAGTGGATTAAGTGACTTGCCCATTGTCACAAAGCTGTTAAGTAGCCAAAGCCAGATCTGAACTCATGAAAATGAGTATTCCTGACTTCAGGCTCAGCAGTCTCCACTCCACCACCCAACTGCCCCTAGTTATAGAAGAACTATACCTTCTAATTATTTACATGGCTTGACTGAACCTTGATTATATAAATCAATAAGGGAAATAAAGAATGAGTTTTAAAATCCCCTCAATGCAAACACTTTCCCATGGATTTAGATTTCATTTGTGAATAGAAAATATATACTTGTCCCATAACTGATATCACACATTAAGTACTTTTCTACTCCTCTGTTTGGGTATGCTCTAGGCAATGAGTCACCCCAAAATTCTTTAAAATAACTTGGTTAAAGGCATAGGTGGGCTATGCATCAGAAGAATCATATCTCATCAGAACATCCAGCAGTTTGTGGGGCTGCTGAGTAAACATTCTACATTTCACACTGACTCTGTACCCTCCAAAAAATTCCTGGTCCCATGTCTTTTGCTAATACAAACCTGAACTTTGACTCATCTTCCCAAAAGTAGTCATTCTCTCTGATGCTGCCACCAGTCAATTCCACCCAGTGGACTCAAGGCTTCCAGATCTCTCAAATTCACAAAGTTACATCTAGTCTAGGCATGCCCATCTTAATAGCTATGATTCAATTATCTATTTAAGAAGGAATCATAAAGATGAAAAGTCACTGAGGGCCTGTCCAGGTACAAGTTCCCTTAGTTGACTCCCCCATCTCTAGCTGGCATTTAGGTTATCATGCACCTAGGGAAGGGTCAGCCTTTCCCCTGCTACTGGAAAATGAAAGGTTACATGATGCCACTCAGAGAGTCAAAGAAAGAGATAGAATGGATGCTATTTCTCTTATTAAGTGATCACTGTCATAGGTCGGAAATGACCCAGAGACAACCTAGAGTTTATTCCATCATAACAAAATAAGAAGTCCTTCATAAGGCAGCACATATTTCCCCAGAAGTGGCCAAGACAACTCAGTACACTCTCCATGAAACAGTTCCTATGGCCCCATTCCACAAAAGCTTCTAGAGAGTGTCCACCAACTCAATTAGAAACCTCCAGTTCTATTCTCAATATCAGGAGAGTTGTTGAGGGTAGGAAAAGATTTTTGGCCAGCACCTAGTATCTCCTATCCTATTATATCAGAGGTGAGAAACCAGTTAGACATATTGCCTAAGAGTGACTCTGACACATCCCTGTAAAACTCATGGGGCTCAGGTTGCTGAGTTGCTCTAATATATGAAATGATGAAGGATTCGAGCAATCTACTCATCAACTTTCTCGGTGTGACCTGGATAAACCAAATCTAATGGACGACTTCCTTCATGACCATTACTGACTCTCTGTTGAGTCCTGAATTTCAATGAAACCAACAGTTTGGTAACTTCCCTAAGGAGAATCTTCAATGAGCCCTATCCCCATTGTGTTACTTTGATTCTTCACTCTAACCATCCCCTGACAACATCCCTCTGTGAATCTTTATCATTGATTGTATATCCCCATCACTTGAGGCGTTTCATTCTGGAATTGGCTCACGTATGTAAGTTAAAACCCAACTTTAATTAAAAACTGGTGCCTTGAAAAGACATAGAAGTGAGAGATAAAATGTTGGGTATGTGGAAGAGTTAGCAGACAGTTTGACTAGGATGAATAAAGCATGAGATAAAACATGAAATGAGACGAGAAAAGTAGGTAATGAATCTATATTGTGTATAGCTTTAAAGGAAAGCTGAGTATTTCATATTTTAGCCTTATTGCCATTGGAAATCACTAAAGATGACTGATTAGGGAAATGACAGGACCATATCTATGCTTTTAAAATATTAATTCAGAAACCATCTAAAAACCATCTGAAAAATATAATGGAAAACATAGGGACTGGAAGTAAGGAGAAAATGTGCTGACTATGGCAATATTCCTTGTGGAAGAATTTGAATTGATAGAAGCTGTGTGACTGGAAAGAAAGGGATGGATATGAGAGATGCTATGGAGACATTTGCAAATGACTAAATATGAAAATGTTTGGAGTGGTGGGAAAAGATGATTTGAGATTGACTTAAAGTTATGAACCTGGGTATTTAATAAGGATAGTGCTCACAACAGAAATAGGAAAGTTGGAAGAAGGAATATATGTTGGGATTAATGAACTAGTGTTAAACTGGTTAAGTGCTAGAAGGTCCTGTTCAACATTTTTATCAACTACTTGATGAATAGTGTAGACAATGGCTTTATCAGTACTGAGAATAGAAGAAAGAAGTATATATGAAGATAACAAAATGGGGATCCAAAAGCACTTGAAGATTTTAGTGAATTGAAAGTTTGATATGAGTCAACAATAGGATGTGGAAGCCAAAAACTCTAATGTGATCTTAGAGAGCACAATTAATAATTAATAGTATAGGGGCAGCTGGGTAGCTCAGTGGATTGAGAGTCAGGCCTAGAGATAGGAGGTCCTAGATTCAAATCCGGCCTCAGCCACTTCCCAGCTGTGTGACCCTGGGCAAGTCACTTGACCCCCATTGCCTACCCTTACCACTCTTCCACCTATAAGTCAATACACAGAAGTTAAGGGTTTAAAATAAAAAAAATAAAATAATAGGATAATGTTAAGAACACAGGAGTCATAGTACTCCCATAGTCTAATCTAATCAGATCATATTTAGAATATTTTTATCATTTCTGAGTGCCATATTTTAAGAAAGAAACTAATAAACTAGAGGATATTCATAGGAGAACAACCTGGACATTGATGAGATGTCCCTGCCATATGAGGATAGTTTAAAACCCTGGGGATGTTTGGTCTGGAGAAGAGATGTACATGAAAGATGGATTTTGTCTTCAAATATTCTTTAAGATTAAAATTTATAAGGAACTTGAGAGAGATAACCAGGCCCTCGTTTTTTCATATGAGGAAACTGGGGTCTAAAGAAGAGTCTTGAAGAAGGTCATAAAACAATGAAGTGGCAGAAGATGATCAGTATCTACAAATTCACAGATTTTGGCTTAGGAGAAAAGAAAAAAAATCCTAACAATTAGAATTGTCCAAAAGTGGAAGACTACTTTAGATATTAAGTTCTCCTTTCCAGACATCATCATTCATTGGCAGGTAGATATAGAAGGCTTTTCTGCTTCAAATAAGAGCTGAGCATAATAATCTCTGAGACTATGATTTTGTGCCTTTCAGCTGGGTATATCTATAATCTAAAAAGAAAAAAATGGCTATGTGCCAATATGAAAAGTCTTAAAGTAAAATGGACCATAATGTTACAAAGCAAAAAAATAACAATTTTTAAAATAAAAATTAACTATGAAATTGGTGTTTAATTAATTATAACATACTCAAACATATCCATCATTGTCACTGGTGTCCATTCAAGTGATGCAGATAACAAGATAAATATGGCTGCCTATTTTAAGTTATTTTTCACCACACCCTCCCAGAAAATGGGAGATACCCAGGAGAGGAGCTGCAATCCAAAAGCTCTGGTTTCTTTTGACACCATGAAAGTACCAGTGAAGCACTCTCTCACAGTGCACCTGTGCTGTGACCTTGCTCTTACTATTTGAGTTTCCAATCTCATAATTTCCTCCTGGATAATGTTGCTCACTGATCACACACTATATATGTTCATTTTTAATTCTTCAGAACCTATAGAATTCCATATCAGCAACCATGCTGATATTGAAAAGATGTACCTTTGATTCTGGGAAATAAATGGGAACATTAAAGGAACTTCAGAGTTGCCTAAAGGAAATTCATGCCAACTATTTCCCTCTTCCTGTTCAAGGATGAAAAATCACTGTCTAATTGTTTTGTCTGTCCCTACTGACTAATGGAATCTATAAAATGTTTATGAAAAAGCATGTTACAATAAGGGGAAAAGACATTCACTTTGCCTTTTCTGAGAGGATGGCAAAGGTAAAAATCTTTTGAGTGGTTATGAATTTCATTCAGGAAAAGCATAGCATTGATTATAATAAGCACAAAGTCATCTGTAATTGGAATATTTGGAGGACTTCACTATCTAAAATAATTGCTTCAGCTTTTATTCCAAACTGGAACTCCCTGATCACAATGGTGAACAGCTTTGGGCAGCACACATCTCCCTGTTTCATACTTTGTCTGATGCTTCCTCTATAGGACTACTGAACAGGTTATTTCTATTATGTTTTTCAAGGAATCTTGAATAATTTTGATTTAGATGGGACATATCTTTCTGGGAAAAAAGCTATTAGGTAGCACTTTGCTTTCATGAATTAAATGTGTTTTTTTTCATAATAGGCACACTTACTCTCTATATCTTTCAGTCAATTATGTAAAAAAAGTGGTCCATTGTTGAATATCACTTGTAAATGCCTGCTTATTAATAATGTTTTAATCAAAGATGTATAATGTTTATTAGTATCTAAATTGTGTATTCATGGAAAAGTAGGTATATAGGTCAGTAGCTGTGACTGTTTTCTGGGTCACCTTTATGGTGATTCAAATGCTCTTGGGATGAATATTTGCTCAGTTGAATCTCTTGTCTTCTTTTGTTCTCCATTGCTTCTCTCTGTTTTGGTATTGCTTTTAATCATACAATTAATCCTTTGTAAGAGTACTGACAGTCATTTCTCTGCAACTTTGCAAGTAAGTTAATACTCACTAATGTGCTTTCCTGGTTCATTTGGTTCATTTTAAAAATAGATTTATATCAGTTAATCACAAAATTATGATCGCTATCATTGTTGTTTCTGTAGTCTATTTCCTATTTTTACTGCTAATTTGTTTAATTCAGGACTGAGTTGTTTCAATTTTTTCATTATCATCCTTTTTTCTTTTCTTTATGTAGTAATTTTCATATTTGCTCAGACTCATCAATGGTCTACTATACCGACACAATTGTTTGAAGAACAACTATTATATTAATAACAAGACTTTTTCTCTCTATTATAAGAAATAATCATTTCACTTTTATGATATGGACTGGCCATTTGTCATATTGAATGCCTTCAAATTCTCTTCTCAAAGGAATGGTTCATGAAATAAAAATGTGAGTCTCCTCTCATTCTTTTTTCTCAAATTATATATTTCTCATCATTCTCACTTTCTTGGATTTGTCCAAAAATTATTGAATTTCAGAATGTACATTGATTTAATTCCATAGTTAATATTGAATTCTTTGTAAAATTTCACTGATTCTTTATCTTCATCATTTGATGGTGATCAAAAGTCACAATTATTTTCAAAGTAACTTTTGTAAATACTTAATATTGAATGAAATGGATTAGAAATCATTTATTAAATCTTCACTCTATGCAAAGTACTGAGGATTCAAATAGAAAAGTCAAGATGGTCTCTGATCTCAAGAGTTTATATTCTAATAAGAGAGCCCAATACCTAAAAGGGACTGGTATAAACTGCGAAGGAGATGGCCAAAGAATACAAAGTAAAGTACAATAAGAGATGACTGAATATACCATGAAATATTGTTTTTTGTTGCCTTTGGGTCAATAACAAAACCAATTCCATCAGCTCCTTGCCTTGCCTTTCCATTAATATGTGGGAATCTGTTCTTCCATTTAATTGCAATTACATTATTTCATTCCTCTCGTTTGATTTATAGTAATAGTGTCAGTAATAAGATGATTCAGTTCCCCCAGTAGTATATATGCTTTAAAATGTACCTTCTATATTCTATACAAGTTATTGTAAGCTCCAGTAATAGAGATTACAAATTAAAGTATGATATATAAAATATGTGTACATGCTACAGTGGGAGAAAAAAGAATTACCAATTTCAGAAATATCCCTTAGAAAAAGGATATATGATTGGGATGTATTTGGGTCAAAGGAAATTCTAAGGGAAAATTTAATAACACTTTTCATATATTATGAGGTGAAGTAACTGTGATGTTCCCTCTGAAGATGGAACTGGAAATAATTAATTTAACCTAGAATGAGACAGGAGCAGACACTAGAAATGGATTCCTAAAAAAAAAAAAAAATGAAACCCCTAGTCCCAAGTTGATATAAGCCTTCTCCAAAGATGTTTAAATAAGTTGGGAGTCAATATGCCCATAACATAAAATTCTGGGATATAAAAATTAAAATTTTTCACTATCTTCATATAAGAATAGCCCCAATATGTTATCTACCCCATTCTCCTCTTTTCAGGAAGAACTTTGCTATAAAAATAACAGAAAGGTAACTTTCTAAATGCTATAAATTTGTAGGGTTTCAGTTGAGCATTGATATCAATGCATCATACTCTTATTTTCAATATCATGTTCAGAGCCAAAAACTATGAATGAAAAATGAATGTAAGGACATTATTTATATGTATTACTCCAAAAAGTTTTTAAGCTTTCTCCAAAATTACAAAAGTCATCTTATTAACTCTACAATCCATTATTCCATTTTGTTAGCAGGCCAATCAGAAATATAATTGTTTTCTAAATTACCAAAATGAACAAAATATATAATTTGAACTACAAAATATATTTTTGCCCAAAAATCCTACGGACATGAACATGTTTTCTAAGCGTATCTTCTATAATCAATTCAAATCAAAATAAACCTTCCTAATTCTGAAATAAGGAAGAAAAAGAAATAGTTCCTGATTCACAATTCATATCTGAGAACATGAAATGAGATGACTATGTATCATTTATATCATAAATATAAGAATAAAACATAGACCAAATATTGCTATTATTCTTATATATTTTATTTATGTAGTACTGATTTTTAAAGAGTACAAAGCACTTACCTTATCAGGTTTCATTAAGAATACAAATGAAAATGTCAGAATAAAGATCTATTTCATTTCTATATAGAAAGATGACAACAGACCACCTATAATATTTAAAAGGAGCATGGATTTCTAAGATTTATCAACCAGAAAACTTAAAAATCAATAAAAATGATAAAGAATCCAATCAAATATACTAATATGACACAAGTATAAGTAATCTGACTAAACTAAACACAGTTTTAAAATGAAAGACTTTAATGACCTATTGAAACATGGATTAAGTGAATCATCTCATCTAGCTAATTTTTGATCCAGGCAAATTGTGCCCTGTATGTATTAAGAGATTTGAGAGTATTAGAAATCACTGAAATAATTTTATAACAAATAAAGATATTTATATAACTCAGAAGTGGTGCAGAGCTTATTCATTCCAGCTCTAGGACAGCTCCAGCAAGAAATCCATAAACGATGTTTCCTCAGTGGGGTATGAGCTTCACATGACCTTAAGATTTCCAGCATCTATTTATATAAAAAGTAACCTAGATAATTCAGCAAGGGGCTGAGACTGGATATCTTTGTTCTAACAGATTTTTTCATCAGCTTATCAGGTGGTAAAAAGAGATGAAGGTGGGTTGGTGAATAAAGAGGGGAGTTCAGGCACCACTCCAATGAAAACTGAATCCAAGATTATAAGAATAAGTAGCAGCCCTCAACAGTTGAGGGGAGGGAGAGGTTGGGAAGGAGAGAGTGACAAGGGTTAAATTATATTTCAACTAAAATGGACTTTCATACTAGCAGTATGTCTAACATTCCTGCAAGACAGGAAAAAATAAATCCAGTATCCAAGAATCAATGTCTTTGCAGGTAGTCTCATTTTCTTGGCAGGATATAGATGTGTACATATGCATGTAATTTAAAACGGATGGAAAGGGAGTTTCTATTTCATTTCTTTTCTTTAGACCTCATAAAGAACTTAGAGTAATGATTTAGCCATGCAGTGACGATACAATAGTAGATTACTTTGTAAATCCATTATTTTTTTCACCATTTAATGTTTTCTTTTTGAAATACCTCCTATGAATTTCAGGACTGCTTGGGTAGTGTTGGGGGTAAGAATTGGGGGTTCCTCTCTATGACAGGAGCAGAATGATCATGAGACCATCATTACTCCTTCAAATAATTTTATTTTAGTTTATTTGAAATCATTTTCTATATTTTTACCTAGGAAGCACATTTCTTTTCTAGAGTCCTAAGATCATTGTACAAATGAAGAGGAGGTTTTGAGACCCAGAGAATTTAGGTCATTTGCTCAAAGTTATAGAAGTCATAGTGGTAGAATCAAGATAATCCTCTTTAGCTTAGGAAAAATAACTAGAAAAATACCCTTATGAGGCTACAGAATAACTAGGGAAGACTTTGATTTAGATGTTGTAACTAATGACAGCTAAATTTAAGTTTATAAACCAATCCAAATCTTTGCAGTTGATTTTATTTACCTCCCTTGATTCCAAGAGCAAATCTCTCCTTGGCTTTAATTTCAATACTTCAATATATTTACAATAATATTATAAGACTTGAGTTGTATTAAATTATACATTTTCTGTTAGCTTAGCAGTTATTATTTACTTCTGGTGACATAAAAGAGGCAAACATCCTCAAGCAAATTCATTCTTTCAAGAATGAAAAATAAATTTTAAATCTAGGATCAACTTTCCTAAATATGTGGTTTATGTCTATTTTTTAAAAATATCACACATTTCTTATTGATAGCTATTTGAGTGTAACATCATAGAGAAAACAAACTTGTTCTTCAACATTTGCAAAGTGCAGTGGAAAACTAAAACATGGCTTGAGAAAAACCTGGAAAGACTTAAATGAACTGATGCAAAGTGAAAAAAGCAGAACCAGGAGTAAGAACATTGTACATGTTAATAGCAATATTTTAAGATAATTAAATGTGATTGACAGATATTCTCAGCAATAAAATGATTCAAGACAACTCCAAAGGACTTTTGATGAAAACTGCTATCCACCTACGGATTGAAGCATCCTTTTTTTTTACTTTTTTTTTCCTTAGGGTTTTTTGGTCTACGCTTTCTTTTATAACATAGCTAATATAGAAATATGTTTTGCATGACAGCACAAGTATAATCTATATCAAATTGCTTACCATCTCAAGAAGGAAAGAAGGAAAAAAGGGAGAGAGAATTTGGAATAAAATTTTCCCAAGAAACAAATGATAAAACTTGTTCTTATATATTTGAAAAAATATTAAAATTTTTAGCAGATTAAGACAAAAAAGAAAATTAATTACTTGGATCAATTTATGACAGATAATAAGGAAAAATGAAGAAGGGAAAGAAAAGAATCATCTATAGTACTTCCAGTTACAATTTATTTTAAAAGATACATAATGATCTTACCTGGCCCTTCTTTCTTGATATCTAAAAGCCTAGGAGATGAACTTAGGAAACAGTTATGCATCTTTCTGGCCATGCAAGTGCGAGGTGGCATGTATTTAGGTTTGCCATATGATTTCTCAAATGATTTTTGAATGTCGTAGTAGCCTGGTGGTGGAGTATCCTGAAAAATGAAATTTGTAATGATACCCATAAGTGTTTTCTAATATATAGCAAGGTTTGTTACTAGCTACAAGATCTGAAGGCCACATATAGATGATGAAGCCAAGAACATAAACTAGTAAGGTAGAAAAGCAATCTCTTGCTTTCTGCATCCCTTTTGTTCCAGTTCAAATATATATTTTTTTGCTGAGTCAGAAAGGATTTGAAGAATTTCTAACCCTAAATGAGATGGTTATATAGGAAAAACTGTGATCTCTGCCTCAGACAAATGAATCGAGAAGAAAATACTTAATCTCAGCTTCTACCTGAGGTGCTCAGTAACACTTTCATGATAGCCCTATAGAGTTTTCAGTCTAATTATATAAGGCAGAGGGCTCTAGTCCCCATACTCTGGATACCACTGACCAGGAAACATAATGAGATGAGTGGAGTGGCATGCCTAGCCGTGAGCAGAGAAATCTATAGAGATCCAAATCACACAAAAGGGATAAAGTAGAAACATAACAATTGGGGAAATAGCTGAGATATCCTCAAGTCTCTGTCCGAGGTCCTCCTCCCTCTCTCACTTATGATCTCTATAGCTCCCAGGTATTCAATTATCATCTACATGCAGATGATTCCTTTGAATGTATGTCCCAAACATCTGGAATTGAACTGTCTGTAGGCATCTCGAACTCATCATGTTCAAAACAGAACTAATCTTTCTTTTCTGTAAATATTTTAAACTAATCTGTCTGTCTTACTGTCCCGTACTTTGAGGAAATAAAAAATAAATCCCCAAAATAAAGCTCTCAATACATAGCTGCTCGATCTGACAAAATAAATCCCACATGAGCCTTGTCTGAAAATGGCTCCGCATTTTAAGTCCATCTCCTCTCTGCCAGAGGTGAGCGGTACATTTCCTTTTCATTCTTTTAGACTCATGGCTTGTCAATGTGGTGATCAGAATTGTAAAGTTTTTCAAAGTTGTTTTGCTCGATGCTGTTATTATCATCATAAAGTATTATCCTATTTCTGCTCACTTCACTCTGCATCAAGAACTCATTTAATTCCCCACAAACTGCTCCTTCCAACATTTGTATTACCGTCAAAGATATCATCATCTTGCCAGTCTCCCAGGTGCCATTTGCACAAATCCAATGCCAACCTTGAGGTCTCACACTCACTCACCCCACACATCAAATATGCTACCAAACTGGATGATTTTTACCTTCCCATCTCTCATATGTGTTCCCTTCTCTCCATACATTCAGCTACAACCCTCATTACTTTTCAACTGGACTAATGCAAAAAGTCTTCTAACTGATCTCCCAGCCTCGGACTGCTCACTAGCTCGACTCTCCACTTACTGCCAAGGGGATTTTTCTAGGGTACCCTTGACCCCTTGCTAAGCAAGCTCCAGGAGCTACTATTACTTCCAGAACATAATATAAATTCCTCTGACATTACAGGTCATCCTAACCTGGTGCCTTCCTCACCTCCCAATCTCATTGCCTCACTTCCATGCTCTCTATGATTCTGCCTCACTGACCCACTCTGAGTTCCTCCCACAAGCCCTCTTCCCATCTCCATGTCTCTGCACTAGCTGTCCCATATGTCTACAGTGCTCTGCCTCCCACCACTACACACTGGTTTCATTTGTTTCCTTCCAAATTTAGCCCATGTCTCCCTTTCTGCAGGAGATCTTTCTCGGTTCCCATTGCTGCTAATACCTTTGCTCTTTATATATTTCTTATTTCCAAGAAATAAGAATTTTTTCTATTTTTATTTTTATTTTATTTTTATTACAAAGTGAGATTTTTGAGGGCAGGGAGTGTTTTTGCCTTCCTTTGTATGACCAGCACTAAACACAGTGCCGACCACATGAAGTGCTTAATAAAAGTTTATTGACCAACTGAAGAAGTGCAGTGGAAAGCAAAATAAGTCTGAGGGCTTGCAAGGTACAACATCCAAGAGAAACTCAGCAAAAAGCAGTCCCTAATAGTGATCAGACCCGGAGAGAGGAGCATGCTAACACCAACAGATAATGTCTGCCCCCCTCTGAGTAGATGCCCTGATTACACGGGGCTCTCTCTCCATGCCTTTGGTTATCTACATTCCCTATGTATGTGTTATTTTTCTGTGGCTATTCTTCCAGGTGATGGTGTTTGTATTTGTGAGAATGTGTGGCCCACTTTTTGGGGAAAATATTCTATTGCTTAAATATTTTTGCTTGGAATTCTGGCTAATAAAAAAAGGAACATGGTGAGTTCATAAGAGAACATAATGTATGATCCAGTTTTGACTTCAATGCTACAAATTCTATTTCCCTTTGCTTTTTTGAATCCTACGCTCCCTTCTAGGCATTGCTAGAGGATCATTTCCTGCAGTGTCCTAGTCTAGTCTTAGCAGTTAATGCCTTCTTCCAACCAGATTATTTGGCATAGAAATCATTTATATTTGCAAATATTTTGAATTTGTGCATTTTTGTATATGCTGTTTTTCCTCAGTGGAATACAAGCTCCTTGAAAGCAGCAACAGTTTTATTCTTATCTTTATATCTCTGGCACCTGTTACAGTGCCAGACACATAGTCAGAACTTTATGAATGTTTGCTCATCAGACCTACAGATCTGAATCTGGGATAGCTATTCTGGGAGCCCCAAGCAGAGGGTTTCCCAGGGACTAGAATTACTTAGAGGAATTCTGTAAAAGACGACTTTGGACAGATTTTTACTTTACAAAATTCTGTAAAGAGAGAACAAATTCCTCCAGAGCATACAAACCTGGAAATTTAGTTTCTATGAAAGTTTATTTGCTATATTTTTGCCCATAAAACTGCAACCAAAACAGAGTAAAGAAGAAAGACTATGAGCCCATTTAATATCAAGTTTGTCCCACTACAGTCTAGCCTCTGTGCAAACACTCATTTCCATTTTCCATTCATTGTCAATGTCATTAGGATATTCAGGTTATAAGAATATATGAATATGAGCTGTGATTGCCCTAACCAGCAATTTTTAATATATCCATTCCTGCTTCCCAAGTTTGTGAACATATTTTATTTATTCTGCAAAATGAACCCATTTATTTCATGTTTAATAGTTTCCAATTAAGCTAAAAAGCTTACCCTCCCATCTGTTATAACTCCTTAATGCCTACTGTTGTATTAAAATTTTAATCAACATCAGACTAACATTGATATTAATAATTACAACAATAATTCTCAACTAAATATCAAATACCATATACATTACAGTCATGTATAATTTAATCCTTTAAAAGATCAATGAAAATCTTTTAAATGTTTTATTTAAATTCAATTCTCTGTACATCCTTCATATAGAAATTTTTATATTTTCTGAAAATTTTATGTTAAAAGATATTCACCAAAAATATTATGTGTTATTAAAATCCATGTATTTCTGTCTTTCAAAAAGATCTAATCTTTTGGAACATAATTATTTCAACAAGAAGCAATTTTAACATCAAAGAACAAGCATTAGAGCTTAAAGTATTAGGAAAAAGTTTAAGGAAAAATAAATATTTTACAATAAAGGGAACTAATTTGCATTCAATGATTGTACTAGCTGCCAGGAACTCCAAGATGGACATTAGCTGTAGGAGTTGTAGAAGTATCTTATTCTTTGTGATATTGAAGATGATACGTCAACAAAATTGACTCACATTGAAAGAACTCTTATATGTGGTAATAATTTCATGGAAACTAAAGTAGGGGAAGTTATGTTCATGAAATCTATTGGTCAAAAATTAAGTGTGGTTAGATAGAGGCAAATTGATATATAAATAAATATACATATGTGTGTGTGTTTAAATTGGGGAGAAAAGACCAAGTTTGGGTCTATTGAACTGTGGTAGAAATAATTATGCAGCAGCTAGGTAGTGCAGTGGTTGGAGCACCAGGTCTAGAGTTAGAAAGACTCATCTTTGTGAGTTCAAATCTGGCTTCAGATACTTACTAGCTGTGTGACCCTAAGCAAGTTATGCAACTGTTTGTCTCAGTTTCCCCATGAGAAATGATTTGGAGAAGGAAATGGCAAAATACTATAATCTCTTTGCCAAGAAAACCCCACATGGGGTATGAAGAGTCAGACATAAGTGAAACAGCTGAACAGCCAAAACTGTCCTGAAGCAGGCCCAGACCAGAAAAAATGTAGTCTTCTAAGCCCGGACAAGAATGAGCTCCTGGAAATGGGGAGAGGAAGTGAAGAGGAAGGTAAGCCAGGACTGGCCTTCCTGATTTGGTGATACCTCTAGAAATGGCAGCTGCTTACTGGGAAGCCCTCCCCACTCCTGGGAGATGGCCACTCAGCAAGAAAAAGACTGTTGTCTCTGACAACTGAACCCTGAAAATAGAGTAGCTTGTCTTTCAGATTTGTGGGACTTGAGTTCAAATCCACTTTAAGCACCTCCTAGTTAAGTGACTCTGGGTAAGTCACTTAACTGCTGTCCTCATTTTCCTCATCTGGAAAATAAGGATAATAGGAATGTTGTGAGGATTAGATGAAATAATATTTGTAAAGTGCTTAGTTCAGTGCCTGGCATATATTAATTGTTCAATAAAGGCTTATTTCCTTACTGCCTTTCCAAGCAATGTGTACAGCAGACAGACACAGTGGCAGAAGAGCAGATGCTGACATGTGTGACAGCAAAAGGCAGAACTATCATAGGCAGTTGTTTACTATAATTTAAAATTAATCAGCTTCTCCATATTGCTGCCAGCACAATAGCTAATGATTACTGTACAATTCCTTCACAGGAAAAGCTTGGAACCGGGTGGAATGTGGGGATAAGAGCTTACTTTATGGATATAAAAGAGAGGTAAAAACTGTGTACCCAGCTGCAAACAGGAGAGAGCTGTCTCTCAGAAATCTTTGAGGGAGAGATTTGGTAAAATTACTTTCTCCTCTTCTCCACCACCCAACCCCACCAACCACTGGTCTCCCAGGAAGAAGGAAGCCCTGGCTGAGGGGCTGAGGAACACTGAGTGGTAGAGGCTTAGGGTAATTCTCTGCATTGACCCTGTAGGGTTGTTAGCGACCTGACCAGAGAGCAGTATTTGTTATAACCCTGGAGTTCCTGGTGGTGTTCTTCCTCAAGGTCATCTCTTTTATTAGGAGACCTAATGGGAACTGGGAAGATCAGACATTCCTCTCCCAAAGATGGACCCCATCACTTGGACAAAGAAGTCCTCTCTTCCAGGAGAAAGGGTGAAAGGAAAGCCTTATTTTTTCTTATATTCAATCATTCTTCAGAAGGACATCACATTGCTCATCATGTCGCTCATTGCATTTTATTTTGTTTTGTTTTTCTTTCTTTATGGTCTACTTTTTCTTTTCTAGTGCTGTCTATGCCAGGCATCCCTAAGATTAGAACTTTCCAATAACAGCCTAGACATTAAAGTAATGGATTGTCCTCTAGAAAATGTTTTTAATTTTGTCATTAAGGAATAGCATTTGGTAGAAGGATTCTCTATCAGAGTACTCCTCCACCATGTGGGCTGGACTAGTTCTTCTCCTCAAAAAAAACATCAGAACCATCAAGGAAGTGAAGGCTAAGTCACTGATGTAGCTTCCTACATTTCTGATAGACTGAAAAAAGTTCCAAGGAGCCTTGCTGCTCTAAGGGGCTTTGCTCGTAGATTATCATGGGCAACTCATAAACAAGGAAAACTTGCTTAAGTGAATCAAGACTGTCTCCTTGCTAAATATGCCTCCTATGCCACATTCTTTGTGGTGGGGAAAAACTGGAATATGAGGATATGCCCTTCAATTGGGGAATGGCTGAACAAATTGTGGTTTCTGTTGGATACTATTGTGTTCAAAGGAATAATGAACTGGAGGAATTCCATGTGAATTGCAGTGACTTCCAGAATTGATGCAGAGTGAAAGGAGCAGAACCAGGAGAATATTATACACAGAGACAGATACACTGTGATAAAAATTGAATATAATGGATTTCTCTACTAGCAGCAATGCAATCCAGGACAACTCTGAGGGAATTATGAGAAAGAATGTTATTCACATTCAGAGGACGAATTGTGGAAATAGAAATATAGAAGAAAAACAACTGCCTGATCACATGGGTGGATGGGGATATAATTAGGGATACTGACTCAAAATGAACACCCTAATGCACATATCAATAATATGGATATTGGTCTTGATCCATGACACATGTAAAACCCAGTGGAATTGTATGGGGGCTATGGGAGGGGAGGGAGGAGAGGAGGGATAGAACATGAATCCTATAACCATGGAGAAATGTTATAAATTAATAAATTAAATAAAAATAAAAATAAATAAAGATGCCTCCTATGCAAACTTTCTTTATTTTTTATACAAACACTACAATGTCACTTTTTTTTCTTCCGGGATTGAAACTGAGGCACCAGCCAGTCTGAGTGAGCCATGACCCACTGCAGCTGCCTAACAATAAAATGTATAGCAAAAGTAATGTTGATGTCTTGAGTGATTTTGAAGAAAGGGTTGATACACTTAGACTGGAAAATTATAAAATCCTATTTATGTTTTTATTTTAGTTTTGTGGCATTAATCCAACAAATGAACCAATTTTATCTTATGAAAAATATTAAAAACCTGCAGAAAAATAATATAAACTTATTGTTGTCTAGCCAGTATAAGCAATATAAAATAGCACATAACCCATTGAAAAGCAAAAACAATGTGGAAACAAAAGAATATCAGGTTGTATTGGCATTGTATTCTTTTCCACATCTAAGTGCAACAGTGACCCATTTCTCCTATTACTCTGATGATGCTTTCCCCCAAAAACTTAATAACTCAGGGTCTGTAATGTAGGATTTTTAACCTTGCCATGTTGACTTAGGGCAAACCTGTCAGTTGCCCTGGATGGAATGTTGAAGGTGGCATGAGCCACAAGACAGACTTCAACTGCCAGAGGGACCAAGGGTATATAAAGCCCTGGAGACCCAGGGCTGGGTTCTGTTTTTCCCTGACTTTGCCCTAATCATTTACTTACCCCTTACCACCCCCCTTTGGCCCCTAGGTACCCACATTCCACACTCCCACCACCCGGGGCCCAATTCTTGAATGATTATAGGATTACAGATTTAGAGCTAGAAGGGCTTTTACAAGAAATCAACTTTAACCTCCTCATTATAGTTGAGAAAACTGAGGCATAGGGAAATTAACTAATTAGCCCAATTAACTTGAACCCCAAAGCTACATAAAGAATCAAAAAGATGGTTTTGAAGAAGATCTAGAAAGAGAATCAGTAGTATATAGAAAGCAAAGCAAAGTAATGATTTCTTAATTTATTTATAAAATATATTAAAGTCCTTATCATTAGAGCTTTTTGTTAGAACTCTCAGTAACCACAGTAATGAAGGAATCAGATTCAAATTAAAGGCAATCCCCAAAAGTACTATTATACATGAATCTTAATCTATTGTTTAGCAGCTGCCATAAGCATGTTATCTTAAGTGAATTATCAAAACCCATCATTTAAAACTTTCCTTCTCCTCCTCACTGAGTCTAAGGTACATAGCGAGGAAAAGACTTCTTGATAGGTGCTTGGTGAGCTTTAAGACACTTCTCTGAAAATTCACTCTCACGAAGGGAACTATATCTCTATGTATCTGTCTGAGTCCTTCCTTCAGCATGAGAATCAAAAAGGACAAAAAACAGAATGAAAAAGAAACAGGGTCTCCACTCTGATCATCAGGAACTGATTACATTTCCATTTCTGAATAGCTTCCCTTTTCTTTCTGGCCATATGCCTTCAGAGGAATTAAACACATGATTTATGATTATTTATTTTTGCTCTATGCTGAAACCTAAATGAATCATAATAGTAAAGAATCATATAGTAAAATACCATTAGAAAACATATCATTATTCTATAAATTAAGAGATAATAATAAAATAATAACAAAGACAATATCTATATGATGCTTACAATTATTATCTTACTTTATTCTCAAAACAATCCCTAGGAGATATGGGTTATTACTATTTCCATTTATAGATGAGAAAAATGAGGCAAACTAGAGTTCAGTGACTTACCCACAGTCACACAGCCAATAAATGTCTGAGATCAGATCTGAACTCAGGTCTTCCTGACTTCAGACCCAGCACCAGGAGCCTATTAATTGTACCACCTAGCACAATCCCCAAAGCCAGAGTGAGTCATCTCCCACAGTAATAGGAGTATTCCCAGCATTTTATTATGACAGCTAGAATACATGAGACAAGAACAAATGGTCTTTAATCTCAAAGATTTTGCAATATAGCTCTAGAAAAAAGGACACATACCAAAAAGTTAAAGAACATATATATGTATATAATATATGTAATATATAAATATAATATATATATAAATAAAATACACATGTATAAAGCAATATTAAAGAATGAGACAAATTTAAAAAGACTGAGACAGGATAGTATAGACTTCAGAATAAAAATAAAAAACAGCGTGATCCATGAAAAGATATCAATCTATCAAAAAGTATTCATAAATCACCTACTATGAACCAGGTACAAGCGATACAGACAGAGAATAAACCAATCCCTATTTGTAAGGAATATATGTGGGGGAGACAGCATGTACATACTTAAGTAAAAAGAAAATAAAAATAAAGCCAATAAATACTTATCACTTAGTTCCGTACTAAAGTAACTATAGCCTATAGACATATAAAGAAAGCCTAAATAGTCATGTCATAAAGGATTTAGGTCATGAAGAGAGAAGCTTCAAAGAAAATGTTGGATTTAAATTCCCAAGTTTTTACAAGAAGGTAAAATAAATAACAAATGCGAAAGCTTAGGGACAATAAGCTTGGCCTGCACCAAAAACATTGCAGTCAAATGCCTGATGGGAGAAGAGAAAAGTTCTAAATCAGGGAGCAATGGAAATGGGGAGGAGGTGAAGGGAGAAGCTTCATTAAGCAAGCATTAGACAGCTGATACAGGAGCTGGAATAATGGACTACAGTTTGGTCCTATTCCTACAGGAATACAAAGAACAAATGAAAACAAAGAACACAATATTTTAATTTTTCTTAATTTGCAATGGCAAAGGTGGGGAAAAAAGCAAACAAAGGCAAAAAGCTCCACTAAGGAGACTACTTCCAGGATTTCTGAAATCAAGTAAGGGAAGGTCTTATGAGACTAACAAAATAACAAGGACACTGCTAATTTATGTTACACAAAAACTACACTGGAATTCTTCTAGAATTTAAATGGCTAAATTTGAAGTTAGGTATTCATGACTATAAAGAACTGGTTAGATGACTCAGTAGATAAAGCACTGCACCTTAAATCAGGAAAACCTGAGTTCAAATCCAGCCTCAGACACTAATGGCAAACCATTCCAATATTTTGCCAAGAAAACCCTATATGGGGTCATGAAGAGTCAGACACAAATAAGATGAATAAACAACAATTCATGACCAACAATCTAACCACTATACTACCTTATCCCATAGTGGGAAGAAAGAAAAATTTGTGGTGAGAGAAATGATGGAAAACATATTCAACAGAATATGTTACTATAACTTTCAGTTTAGATTGAAGTTTTCCATATCAATGGAATCAGTATTCAGATCACATTGTGATAACCTATTTCTTTAATACTTGATGCTAATTTTTTTTCCTTACTAGACAATTTAGTGTCTAAAATTTCAACAGATATAAAAATAAGCAGAGCAGAGGGCATGCATTTGAGATGCTTCTGATAACATTATAATGTTATAAGTCTTGGCAGGGGGAGCTTAAATGTATTGTAATATAAAATGTATCCCCTAGGAGAAAGATATATTGTCATTTGGGGTTTTTTTATATTTTCTTATTGTTCTTTCAAGTGTCACACTAAAAATTCTAATGCCACTATCTATTAAAAGATGAAGTCATTTAAGGATTTCCTATAAAAAAAGCAATCAGTATCAGGAAGCAGCTTGGCCATCTGTTTGTGAAAGATTAATTTGGTCTTACAAAAATATAATTTCCACATAAGAATATTTGTCTCAATCTCTGTGGATATTATATTATATTCAATATGCAACAGCATATTGAACAAAATAGTAGAGAGATTAGTTTTGTTTTAAGCAGCCCAATAATTTAGTGTATAAAGTTTCAGATAAAAAAAAACATTTTTCCTAAGAAATGAAGTTATTTTAAAATCACTTAATGTTTTCTCCCATCTTTTTTCCTTTCTTATTGAAATGTAATGAAAAGGTAACTTCTGACATTTTTCTGTTCAGTAAAAATGAAATGCAACGTAACAAAATGTATTCTTTGCAAAAAGGCTTATAGGTCATGCACTTTTATTCATTTGACATTTCTGGAAATAAGATAAGTTGGTGGCAAGTTAAACATGTTTCCTCACTAACCACTTTTATTGTCTATCATTAAAATCTACACAATTCAAATGTAAGAGTGATATGCAGTATTACTTGAAATGGTAATAATAAAGCAACTTCAAAATATACTGTTCTTACACATTATCTACTTTGTTGTTAGAAAACTAACAGGAAAATTATCTCCATTTTCATATGTAAGCTACATTTTGTTTACTAATATGAAATTACATGAAGTCCTTTCTGCAATAGAACTCTGTTCCATTTTTCTCAGGATTATTAAACATGGAACCATCCCTATTACTTGGATTTCCTCAGAATAATAACATGAATAACAAAGGCATTTGTTTTTCAGTACCTGAAATTCATTATCATTTCTGCATTCTCAGCACTCATCTAGTTCAAATGATGGTCATCCCAGTTAATCAAGTGTCATTATATAACAATGTTCCTAAGCTTCATAAAACACACGAGATCTCTATTCAGTGATGAGAAAAATGCTTAAAGTAAATGACAATTTGGATAAGCACAAAACAGTAAAACCTGAATTAGAATCCAAGTGACATGCCAAACCTATTATTAAATCCTATTCTCTTCCTTATTATTTAGATGCAAACCTAATTTCTAGAGAGCACATAAAATCAGTCAAATATTTGTTGATAGGGAAGAAAAATGATAAAGGAATTCTATCTGACTCTTTGGGCTATAAATGGAAAAGCATTTTCAAGGTGAAAGCAATATTTTAAATTTAATATTTACAAAGTTGGGGTATTCACAAGATACACCTCACTAGGGGCTGTAACAATTATCTTTGTAATAACATTTTTCAAGGTGTGTCAGTTAAGGAGTTAGACCTCTAAAATCCTTCACAGCCTGGCCCCTTCTGACTGTTTCAGACTTTTTTACCTCTTACTCCCTACACATACTCTACAATCCAGCTACATTGACTAGCTTGCTGTTGCTCCAAAGTGCCCCTTCCTAGCTGGCATGCTCTCTCTCCTCACCTCCACCTCCTGGTTTCCCTGATCTTTGCAAGACTCAGCCCAAATCCCTCCTTCTACAGAAGCAAGAGGTCTTTCCCAGGCTCCCCCACACACACACACATACACACACAAGCTGTGTACCTCCACCCTGGTACCTTGTCCCTGAGATTATTTCCTATTGCATTGGATGCACCTAATTATTTACACATCGTCTTACCCAGTGGAATGTGAGCTCCCTGAAGCTGAGGATCCTTTTTTGATTTGTCTTTATTCCCAGGGCTTATCTCACTGCCTACCACATTGTAGTGTTATGAAGAAGTAGGCAATTTTAGTAGTGAGGAGGGATAATGGTGATAGAAGGAGGAATGACTGAGTTAAGGGATGAATGGATAATTTTGATATAGGGAGGAATAAAGGGGCTACATGACTAATGAAGGGATGAATGAGTTGTATATAGGAAGGTAAGGGAATGAAAGGGAGTTTAGGAGGGGCTGCTCAAACAAGCTAATCTCAAGAGGCTAGAGACAGAGGGTACTGGGAGGAAATGGGCTGGATATTCAGGCAGGGAAAGTATCTCTATGATACAAGAGGAATTGGGACAGTCAGAAATGATTAGATCTGGCTGGAGGGGTTTCTCTTGTTAATTTCTAAGAACCCTAGAGGGAGGAGTCAAAGGCTCCTCCCTGCCAGTGAAATTGATGTCTGCAGGAAGTCTCAGCTGGGTACTTCCTGCCCAAGATGGATGCCTCGGTTTCCCTCAAGAAATAAAAGGAAATAATTTCTTCCCTCTTCAGCCTTTGCCTTAATATTCAATACAATGATTCACCAGAGGTTTTTGTGTAGGTAACAAAGGGGATTTATTGATGGCAGGGGTGAGTTGAGGGAGAGAGGGTTTCAGGGTTTTGTAACTGCTATTAGGGAGAAAGCTGGTGTTGGGGGAAGGGTCACAGAGAAGGGAGTAAGACTGAGAGAGTCCAGCTCTCCCAGTCAGGAAGGATTCACTGCTCCAAAGTAAAGTATTTATCAGATCACTAAATAAGGGGGTGGCTTGATTTAGGATGTCCTTCTTGCCTACAGAAGCTAAAACCCACAATGTCCAACCACCAAAACTACCCTTCCTCCCAGGGCCCAAAGGGAAATTCGGGGAAATAGTAGGAATGTAAATGGAGAGATCAGGGAAAGGTCCAGAGAAATCAGGCTAGGTACAAATGTCCCCAAAGACAATAAGCACAGGCCAAAGCAGAAGCCAAAAGGCAAAAGCCCTTCAGTTGGAGCTTCAGCACTATTTATAGTATCAGGCTCCAACTGTCTTTCTGTGAATATTCTAAAACTTCTAACTGCCAGGGCTGTACAGTTGAATTTGCAAAAGCAAAAAACCTTCTGCTGCAACCCTGCATTACAGTAGGCACTTACTGTATGCATGCTGACTGAATCATTTCTGCTTCACCCTTATGCCAGAACTAAAACTTCTCCTGTGACAAAGACAAACTTTTAAGTAAAAAGAACTGATATAGTAATCCTCCCGTAGCCATGTATGTGATATTCTGCCCTCATTACCCTCCCACAGCTTTCTGAGACCATTTGGCTTTTCAGTTACTTAAGAGTTTAACTTGTATTTCATGTTCTTCTCATTTATACTGAAAACAAATATTTTGAAGAAATATTTTATTTGGAAAGGTGCATTCTGAACAGACAAGAAAAACCTATGAGCACACCAATACAGTATCCCAATGTTAAATAAACTAAAGAATAAAAACTAAACTCCCTAATCTAACATTTATTAATAGCCTACTATATTGCCAGGCACTGGGATAACAAAGACAAAAACAAAATGAGATTCTTCCTCATGTTCTATCAGAAGGAACATTGGGTACACATTACAGAGCCCTCTAGTAGCAGGTAAAGGTTAAATATTCACATGGGCTGAGCTTTGAAGCTAGTGCAAAATTCTAAGAGACAAGAGGAATGCATTTCTGGCATATGGAGACAGCTTATGAAAAAGTATGGTGATGAGAGATGGAACAAGAATTGATGGAAAACCTAGAAAGTAGTTTGTAGGAAAGTAAGGTCAAAGAAGATTCAAATGAATGAACAATCAAAATAGAAAAGGTCACATCATTTAAAGAAGAGAAAACCTAAGGGAGTAGTTTACAGATCTATGATTGGGGGAGAGCTTATCACAAAATAAGAGAGACAGGAAGTAACAATGACAAAATATTCTATGTTTCCTAAGGAAAATTAAAAAGTTTTCATAAGAACAAAATTCGTGAGGAATCGATAGGAAGGGAAATAATAAACTGGGAAGAAAAATTGGCATTAAACAGACTTATTAGAAATCTGAAAAATATTATATTACTCTAAATTTTCCAAGTCCATTATATATATATATGTATATATATATATATGTATATATATATATACATTTTTTTTTCATGGTATGCCCACTTGAGCAGTCAGTACATCAAACCATTTACAGCAAACTGGGTTTTTATTTGTTTCAATTTATCTTGCCTTCTTGTGAGATTATTATTCATATGACAAATACTGTAACCTAGCCAAACCTTCTCCAATAGGTACTCATGCAGCTGATTTTTGGAGCCTCAATGTAGAAGTTTGCATATTGCCTTTAAATTTCACCCTATGTAATTGATCCTTTTATTTTAAAAACTGTTGAGGTCTTCTGTTGCAAAACTGATTATTATACTATTTATATAGTCTTTATCCACATCACTGATAAGCATGATGAACAGAACAGGGCAGAGTGCTGTGGGACTACACTAGAGATCTGTTAATCACTAGTCTTTGGGTTTATTTGTTCAACAATATGACAATACTACCATATAGTCCATATCTCTTCAGCTATTTCATAAACAAAGAAAGACTGTCAAATGCCTTGATGAAATCTAAACCATGTCTATAAAATTTCTTCATATGCCACTTTAATGAATATTATAAAAATTTGTTTTTTATTACTGATAAAGCCATACTAGAGCAGGAGCTATAATCAAGGGGTATAGTGGCAAATAATCATAGTATTTGCGGCTCAGGTATAAGCAAAGATCCTAATCACTTGAATATTGTTAAATTTAAACTTTTTAAT
>NC_058135.1:27482685-27484212 GCF_016433145.1 Gracilinanus agilis
ATGATTATCTCAATAGATGCTGAAAAAGCCTTTGACAAAATACAGCACCCATTCCTATTGAAAACCCTGGAAAGTATAGGAATAGAAGGACCTTTCCTAAAAATAATAAACAGTATATACCTAAAACCATCAACAAGCATCATATGCAATGGGGATAAATTAGAAGCCTTCCCAATAAGATCAGGACTGAAACAAGGATGCCCATTATCACCTCTATTATTCAACATTGTACTAGAAACACTAGCAGTAGCAATTAGAGAAGAAAAAGAAATTGAAGGTATCAAAATAGGCAATGAGGAGACTAAGCTATCACTCTTTGCAGATGATATGATGGTTTACATAAAAAATCCTACAGAATCTACTAAGAAGCTGGTAGAAGAAATAATCAACAACTTTAGCAAAGTTGCAGGATACAAAATAAATGCACATAAATCATCAGCATTTCTATATATCTTCAACACATCACAGCAGCAAGAGGTAGAAAGAGAAACACCATTTAAAATCACCCTAGATAACATAAAATACTTAGGAATCTATCTACCAAAACAAACACAGCAATTATACGAAAACAACTACAAAACACTTTCCAAACAATTAAAACTAGATCTCAACAATTGGAAAAGCATTGATTGCTCATGGGTAGGACAAGCTAATATAATAAAAATGACCATTCTACCCAAATTAATTTACCTATTTAGCGCCATACCTACCAAACTACCAAAAAACTTTTTTACTGAATTAGGAAAAACCATAACAAAGTTCATTTGGAATAACAAAAGATCAAGAATATCAAGGGAAATAATGAAAAAATGTGAGGAAGGGGGCCTAGCAGTACCATATATTAAACCATACTATAAAGCAGCAGTCATCTAAACATTATGGTACTGGCTAAGAGACAGAAGGGAGGATCAGTGGAATAGACTTGGGGTAAGTGATGTCAGCAAGACAATGTATTATAAACCCAAAGAGCCGAACTTTTGGGACAAAAATCCACTACTTGACAAAAACTGCTGGGAAATTTGGAAAACATTATGGGAGAGATTAGGTTTAGATCAACATCTCACACCCTACACCAAGATAAATTCAGAATGGGTAAATGACTTGAATATAAAGAGGGAAACTATAAATAAGTTAAGTGAACACAGAATAGTATACTTGTCAGATCTCTGGGAAAGGAAAGATTTTAAAACCAAGCAAGAGTTTGAGAAAATTACAAAATGCAAAATAAATGATTTCGATTATGTAAAACTAAAAAGCTTTGGTACAAACAAAAACAATGTAGTCAAAATCAGAAGTGAAACAACAAATTGGGAAAAATCTTTATGACAAAAAACTCTGACAGGGGTCTATTTACTCAAATATACAAGGAGTTAAATTGATTATATAAAAAATCAAGTCATTCCCCAATTGATAAATGGGCAAGAGACATGAATAGGCAATTTTCAGATAAAGAAATCAAAATTATCAATAAGCACATGAGAAAGTGTTCTAAATCTCTAATAATTAGAGAAATGCAAATCAAAACAA
>NC_058135.1:27484279-27559470 GCF_016433145.1 Gracilinanus agilis
AAAACTCTGACAGGGGTCTATTTACTCAAATATACAAGGAGTTAAATTGATTATATAAAAAATCAAGTCATTCCCCAATTGATAAATGGGCAAGAGACATGAATAGGCAATTTTCAGATAAAGAAATCAAAAGTATCAATAAGCACATGAGAAAGTGTTCTAAATCTCTAATAATTAGAGAAATGCAAATCAAAACAACTCTGAGGTATCACCTCACACCTAGCAGATTGGCTAAAATGAAAGAAGGGGAGAGTAATGAATGCTGGAGGGGATGTGGCCAAATTGGAACATTAATGTACTGCTGGTGGAGTTATGAACTGATCCAACCATTTTGGATGGCAATTTGGAACTATGCTCAAAGGGCTATAAAAGAATGCCTGCCCTTTGATCCAGCCATACCATTGTTGGGTTTGTACCCCAAAGAGATCATAGATAAACAGACTTGTACGAAAATATTTATAGTTGCGCTTTTTGTAGTGGCAAAAAACTGGAAAATGAGGGTATGTCCTTCAATTGGGGAATGGCTGAACAAACTGTGGTATATGCGGGTGATGGAATACTATTGTGCTAAAAGGAATAATAAACTGGAGGAGTTCCAGGTGAACTGTAGAGACCTCCAGGAACTGATGCAGAGCGAAAGGAGCAGAGCCAGAAGAACATTGTACACAGAGACTGATATACTGTGGTAAAATCAAATGTAATGGACTTCTGTACCAGCAACAATGCAATGACCCAGGACAATTCTGAGGGATTTATGGTAAAGACGCTACCCACATTCAGAGGAAGGACTGCAGGAGAGGAAACATATAAGAAAAGCAACTGCTTAAACACATGGGTTGAGGTGTACATGATTGGGGATGTGGACTCGAAATTACCACACCAATGTGACTATCAACAATTTGAAAATAGGTCTTGATCAAGGACACATGTTAAAACCAGTGGAAATGTGCGTCGTCCATGGGTGGGGGGAGTGCAGGGGTTGAAGGGGAATATAGGAGCATGAATCATGTAACCATGTTAAAAATGAATATTAATAAATATTTTTTAAAAAGTACACGAAGAGAGAAGGGTTGGCCACTGCAAGGAGAAAAGTTATCTCTGTCAGAAACTGAAATAACTGATTTTTTTTTCAGGAAAATATGAGGCAAGGACATTAATTTAAAGGATGGAGAAGGAAGTACTGAGGGAAGCTAAAAGAGAAAAAAGAAAGTTTGAAATATCTGATGTGGAAACTTGAAAATAAAATCCATTATGGAAGTGTAAAATAATTGTCTTGCTGTAATGAGGGCCAGACTCAGATTTAGATAGCATAAATTATTTCAAAATTAGAAGAATAAAAATGAGAAAAAGATATTGGATGCACTGAAAATAACTTTAACTTGACCTACTTAAATAAGTTACTGTTATAGAAAATTGGCAACTAGATAAAGGAAAGGATATTGACACCAATTATAACATATCATACAAGTTTAATCTATGTAAATCAGTTGACATAATGAGGTTCCTAAAAGAGCCTTAATCAGCAAACACTTTACTTATTTACCAAGAGGAGAGACACTGGCCAAAGGAACAAGAGTTTTGAATACAGGCTTGTAAGGAGTGAGACTCCAGATTTATGCTCCTAACCCACATGACCATTAGCAGGTTGTACTTCAGAATTCAGCTGGCATTGTTTTACCCTCAAGGTTCTAGTGGCACCCCTGAGAAATGGTGGAATTCTTCTATTGCAGCTCAAGCCTTTATAGTGTAGCCTCTCCTATATCACTGCTAAGGACCTCATTACAATTTACTCAATTAATATCTTCCACATATCAGTAATAAACAATTAACATCAATTAGTTTTTACATATGGATATTTACTGAGAAAATATAACCTTAACATAAGTACAAATACATCCCCCTAAACCAAGGCACATTCTTTCCTCTACCACCTCCATCTCTGGGGAGAGTGGACTCAATTTAAAGAGGTTGCTACTAAACATTTACCCCACCAAGTTCTTTTTCTGGTGTGACAGCTGATTAAAGGAGTCACTCTTTCGCTAAAGCACACAGTGATTCAGCTTCCAGGTGGATTCACTGCCAAGCTGGATCCTTCAGGTTCCTCCTTGGGGTTGTGCCTCTCCCAAAGCCACAAGCAAATCTAATCCAAATACCTGGTCCTCTGTTAGCTCTTCTGACTTTTCGACACTCACAGAGCCATAGTCTAATCCATTCCATCTTCTACACCCATTCACTTAAGAGTAGGAAAGAATATGCCACCACAAAGCCAGGAAACCAAGAGCACCATGTATTTATGGGCACATGTTGGCCCAAGTAGAAGATAAGATCCCAAAGCTGATCCCCACACTGGGGGCCTATAGTAGTTCATGCCTCACTGGCCACCAAATAAAAGGGACACATGGAATATTTGTGCTATTTGTCTCAGAACAGGCTCAGCAGCCATCTGAAAGGAGGTTTATTTTTGCTTTGGGTTTTTTTGTTTTTTGATTTAACCATTCAGTAAATGGAAAAGAAAGTCATTAAATACCTGCTCGAGATCTTTTGCGGGCAGGGCCTTCCATTAAGGATGCCAGCAAGTAGGCTGCCCCAAACATCCATAGCAGAGTGGGTACCAGGCAAAGTCTGCTGCACATGCTCCTAAGCCTGGGTTCTCACTGACCAGTGCTCTATTCCATATTCATTTGTACATTCTTCTGGAGATGGATGGTGGAAAGTCATTAGTTATATTGCCTCAAAAATATCAAGAAGCAATGGAGAAAAAAAAGCTAGCTTAAGGAAAAATCATTGGTACCAAACAAAAGGCATTAAAAAATGAAACCAAAATGAAAAAATGGATAAATAAAAGATGGGCAGAGCTATTTATAATAAACTGTAAGATTAAAAATTAATATCCAAATACTCCAAGTATTATATTTTATAAAGTTTATTAATAATAACTTGAAGTAAAAGAAAATAAAAAGAGAAAAGTAAAAGCTTAAGTAAAGCCAGCTTTCCCAGCCTCACACAGGAGGAAAAGAGAGAGAGGCAGAGTTACACAAAACTATATACATAATGTGAACACCCAACATAGTGGAGAGAGGAAAGAAATTTGGGGAAATACTAAAGGAATTCTGGGGAATGTAGTCTTGGGATACAACATTTTCTAATTATACAAAACTGTTTGCCATAAATGGGAATGGAACCACTACACTTGAGCTCTAACATCGTAATCCTGAATGTGCTTATAGAGGTGAGAGAAATAAAATTAAAAAGAATAATGATGGGAAAAGCAAACCTGATCAAACCCAAGTGTTCACAAAAGAGAGAAGGACAAGAGGCAATACACTTTTCAGGGCAATGAGAGATCAATTCTCAACATATCTCAAGAGGGGAAAGAAAGTAGAACGATACAAGGGCAGGAACTCATGACAGAAAGAAAAAAAAAAGTCTAACTCCATGATTCCTTATTGCCTCCAGGATCAAATATAAAATTCTTTGGTTTCCTTTTACAACCCTCCATGACCTAGCCCCGTATAGTCTTTTCAGTCCTTGTATATCTTATTCCCCACCTGTACTCTACTTCTACAATCCAGGATATGGTCTCCTTCCTATTACTCACTCACAGCACTCCATCTTCTCCCTGAATTTTCATTGTCTGGAATGTTCTCCCTCCTTTCCCTCTGCTTCCTGACTTCTTCCATTAATGCTAGTGCCTTCCTGCTATGATTATGTCCAATTAATCTTGTCTCTACCTTGTTTGAATAGTTGTTTGTATGCTGTTATCCTCCATTAAATTGAGAGTTCCTTCAAGGCAGAAACTCTTTTTGTCTTTCATGTCTCCTCAGAACTTAACACAGTGCCTGAAATAAACCAGGTGCTTTAAAAAATATATCCTGGCTTAATTTGACTTAAGTCATATATCTATATGCCTACTTTCTTATCTATGTAATATTTTATTATAATAATCTATATGCCCATCCAAAAGTATCATTCACGAGAGTGTTAGAAGAGAAGTCAGGTTTTTGCAAAATAATCTTCTAAAATAAACCAAAATGACTGCAATATGTGGAAATTCCAAGTTTATTTGATAAATTTGATAAATGGATTCAATAGAGCAACATGTCACTTAAAGATTTTCCCCTTAATATCTTGCTGTATCCTACTCAAAAGTCAAAATTATCAAGATTCCTAGAGGGGCAGCTGGGTAGCTCAGTGGATTGAGAGTCAGGCCTAAAGACAGGAGGTCCTACATTCAAATCCGGCCTCAGACACCTCCCAGCTGTGTGACCCTGGGCAGGTCACTTGACCCACATTGCCTACCTCTTACCACTCTTCTGCCTTGGAGCCAATACACAATAATGTAAGGGTTTAAAAAAATTTTTAATTTAATTTAATTTTTAAAAAAGATTCCTCGAAATAATGAACATCTGAGCTAATTTTGTTCAGGGATTTTGTTCAGGTATCATTAATATCAAGTAAGTCATTAAAGAAGGGTAATCTGTGCTCCAAAACATTCTGCCACTGTCCTGAAGAAGATCCAATGCAGAATACAAATGGAAGAACATTTCCTCTATGAATGGTGCAGTGTTCCACATGTTCCCAAGTACACAGTATTGGGCTCTGTTTTTCTGTTCTTTCATTTAGATTATTTTAATCACTGTGTATACTGTTTTCCAAGTTCTGCTCAATTCATTCTGCATTTGTCTTCCCATGTTTCTCTAAATGCTTCACCTTTGTGATTTCTTATTGAACATTACATCATATTTCACAATTTTTTCAGCCATGTGCCAATTGGTTAACACCCACTTTGTTTCATTTTTTTAATGCCATAAAATGATAAGGTTATAAATGTCATTTCTCATAATGCAAAAGACTCACAAAAGCCAGACTATTTATGCCCAACATGCAAGTTTCCATTTCCCTTTGGTGAACTTTTTTTCTGAAACAATAGTGCTTAATGGTTTTTAGGTCATGTAATAATATTGGGGAAAAACATAATTAAATGTCAAAGAAGTGGTATTCTGATATAGTAAGACAGTTGGGGATTATTAAAAACCCTAAACAGTATCCTTAAAGCAATTCCATTTAATTTCTCTCTGATATTTACTCCTTCCTGAACCTGTTTCATAGTGCATCTACCAAGCTTGTCTAAAACAAGTGCAAAGCAAGGTTACTCATCAAGCTGTATATTGTGTGAAAATTTATTTTTCATATACTGTATCAATTCCTATATATTAAGGAGAATTACTGTGTATTCCTATGTCTGGAATTTGGATCAGAGATACCATCCAGGCCGCTGCTTTTTGCATGTTCTTTTACTTTGGAAATCCCAAGCAATGTCTTCCTTTTAAATAGAATACGTTTAATAATTAATTGAAGGGAACAAGAGTTCTTTTCCTGCATATATGTTCCCCAGGATAGGTAAGGGTGGATAGGTTGATGGGCGACTTCTTAAATAGCTATCACCAACTAAAGATATCTTGGGATATTCAAGGGAGGGGCTGAATAATGAGCTCCTAAAATTTATTTAATAAGCTGTCTGAACCACCTCAGGTCATCCTCCGTCCCAGGAGAGCCATGGAGACCTATATCACCTTATCAGTTGTGATGTTAGCCTATGCAATAAACCTGATATAATCAAGCACCTATTCTTATCCAAAAATAAGTCTTTTGAAATAATTTAAATAAAAACAATTGGCAATGTGTATGCTTTTTACATTTTGTTTTTCCAGTGTTTCATTCCAATATCACTTTGGATATTTCATGGAAAGGGCTTTCTAGTGGTCTAGGACTCTATGCAAATTAGTACAACAACATCCATAATGTAAACAGATAATTTTCAGAGGATGATAACCAAGCCATCTCAGCCAGATCACTAATATTAGAAAACGCAAATTAAAACAAGTATGAGTTTCTATTTCACACTTATCAAAGTGGCATAAAATGGCAAAGAAAAAATGACAATTGTTAACGGAGTACAGAAAAAAGACATACTAATGTTCTGTTGGTGAAGCTGTGAATTAGTCCAATAATTCTAGAAAGTAATTGAGAATTGTGTCTAAAAAGTCACTAAAGATATTATGGATACTTTTTGATCCGATAATACTATATTACACTACTAGACCTGTACCCCACAAAAAAATCAGAGAAATATAAGGGAACCATATATCTTTATAGGACCCCTTTCATGATTCCAGAAGACAAATGATGAATCATGCTACTTCCTAAGGAAGAGATGGATTCAAGGTGCAGAATGAGAAAAACTTTTTTTAAACAAGGGTAAGGCAGGAATTTTTTTCTGTTTCAATATACACATTTGTTAGAAGGGTCTTCTTTTTCTTTTTTTTTAAACCCTTAACTTCTGTACATTGGCTCTTAGGTGGAAGAGTGTTAAGGGTGGGCAATGGGGGGTCAAGTGACTTGCCCAGGGTCACATAGCTGGGAAGTGTCTCGGGCCAGATTTGAACCTAGGACCTCCCGTCTCTAGGCCTGACTCTCAATCCACTGAGCTACCCAGATGCCCCTTCTTTTTTTTTTAACTGTGGGTATGAGAAAGAATAGCAACAGAGTTTCTAAAAAAAGAAAAGAATGGTAATAAGGTCTTTAAGCATCTTTTTTAAATTCACAGAAGAGAATAGTAGGAAATACAGAAGGAAACACAGACAAGCAAAATAGTTTTGAAAGTTATGTTTGGATTTATAAGTTTAAAAAGAGAAGCAACTATTATATAACACGTTTGTAGTTTCGTTTGCACTTCTCCTATTCTGTTCTACTTTGCATATGGAAATGTTCATTCTACTTGGTATTTAAGTCCAAAATAAAATAAGTTTAAAAAAAGTAAATATTTTTTAAATTGTATTCATGAAAAGGGCTATTTGGACACCTTTGCTATCAATAAGAAATTCTTTTTCTTTAAAATTATATATTACCACACACTAAAGAGTGTTCATAATTAAAGTTGGGCAAAAAACATAGTTTATTATGTTCTGCCTTCTTTTCTACCATTCTACCAACATCAGGGCAAAAACACTTAAGGACTTCCAGAGGATTGAGGGTCATTTTATATGATTGACTGCTTCTTAGGTCACTGTGGCCCAAAATATTCATCAGCTGAAAGTCAGTCTTTTAATAATTCTTCTTTTGCACTTACTTAGGCTAGTCATTATCCAGTTATCAGTCAGTCCAGTATTTAGCACTTTTGCTTTATGCTATAACACTTTGCTATATGCAAAGCCATGTATTAAATACCAAGAGTACGAAGCAAAACAAAAGATAATTCCTGTTCTGGAAGAGTTAATATTCTAATGTAAGAAAACAGCTCATAAAAAGGAAGCTGAAAACAGGAGAGAGAAGGTAAACCCTAGAGAATGGTGGAGAAAGGAGACCAGAAAGGCTGTGAAGCAATGAAAGCATGACCATAAATGTAAACTGGTGGCTCTGAGAGGGACCGATCAATCAGAAGAAGGGACTCAAGGAACAGAGCGATCTTCAAAGGTGAGAAGTCCAGAAGAGAAGAGTAAAGTTCCAGGGCCATGTGGCTGCTGGAACATGGCAGTCAGAAAGGGATCATATAGAACTAGACTCACAATCAAAACCCACTTAATCAAGTCTAATAGCTCCCTATTGCCTCAAAGATAAGGATAAGCTGTCCCTTTTGGCTTTTAAAACCCTTCATGATCTGCCCAAATACTAACTTTCCAACTTGTCTTATTACTCCATTTCTCATTCTCTATGGTTCAGCCAAATTGGCCTTCTTTCTTCTTGTTCTTCTCACATGACACTGCATCTATCTTGGGCACTTCACCAAACCTCCCTGGCCCTCAGTTCCTTCAGCTGTAAACTAAGGAAGTTGGACTAGGTGGCTCCTAGGATCTCATCATCTAGAAACTCCCATCTCAGTGCCTTTGCACTGGCTGCCTGGAATGGATTCCCTCCTTACCTCTGCCCTGTAGGATCTCTCCTTCTCTTCAAAACTCTGCTCAAGGACTAACCTTTCTGAATTTCTCCAGCTGTTATGCTTCCTCCTCCACTCACCAAAAAAGTATGATCTATCCCACATATAAATAATGTATATTTATATACACATATAATATAAATAGTATATATTTATACTATATTCTGTTATACTATATATAGTATGACCACTTCCAATTTATGCTAGGATTATTTGGGCATAGTTCTATGCATGCTGTTTCCCCAACTTTGTGTGTTCCTCTAAAGGCAAAGGACTTTCTTTTTTTCTATTTTATATCTGTAGTTTTTAGCACAGTGCTTAGTAAATAGTAGGCATTAATAAATGTTTACTGACTGACTAACTTCATTGGGATGAGAGATATATTGGAAAAAGACTATGTATAAAAAAGCAAAAGGCATCAATGCTTTTTTAAGAAAAAAAGAAAATTTACAATGATCAAAAGCTACTATAAATTCAAAGTAATTTTAAAACTACTTTTTACTTTATTAATCACAACAGTATAATTGATACAATAAACATTTGACAAATAGCCATTCTAACCTGTGAGATATTTATATTGTCCACAGAAAGTGTTTGCTTACTGATTATTACTAAATTGTGATATAGATATAGATATACTTTGTAGGAACTAAATAAAGATGAAAATGATGAAAAGGAATAGAAAGGAAAAAGCAATGACCATAGGTCATTCTCTAAGAAATATTCTAGAAAAAGAAGAGAAATGGGATGAGGTAATAATAAATTAACAACTTAGCTTATCAATATTTTGTGGTTAAGCCAAACATGGACAAAGGTCAGGAAAAGTCAAGATGTCAGTAAAAGTCTAAGGGGGAGTATGAATTCAAATAAATGGGGTATAAAATCAAGAAATACAGCTTAGTTCCCCAATACAATTCCTTTACAAAGATCTAGAAAACATGCTCAATTTTGATAGGAAAATCCAAGAAAAAGTCACAGTGAGTCATATTTCCAGAACAGAGTAGATTAAGGTGACAGATAGAGAGATCTGCTGACAATGAAGGCAGATCTGGCCAGAAGTATATTACATATATAGCATTACTATACCCAGGAAATGAAAGAGAGCCAAGACTGAACAGTGGGGCAGCAATCACATGGGCAGGAAGAAATGGCAAGGAACGGATATGATCTATCAGCTCAGGTGTCCAATACCCAGTTGCAAGTTAGGTTGGGGAAAATATGCACACAGAAGTAGTGAGGGGGTTCTAGCTGTGTAGATAACAAGAAACAAGTTCAGAGTTGAACAGTAAGTAATATGTGGCTCTGATCTCAGAAGTACAGCAGAGAATTTAGTTATGACCTCCAGACCAGGGAAGAAGCCAATAATGAAATGAAGAGGAATTTCAAGCTAAAGGGAAGTTTTCAGTTTAGTTGCACTGAAACTATAAAACAGAGATATCAGACTCTCAAATAAAAACTCCCAGGCATGGGACAGCTGGGTAGCTCAGTGGATAGAGAGCCAGGCCTAGAGATGGGAGGTCCTAGGTTCAAATCCGGCCTCAGACACTTCCCAGCTGTGTGACCCTGGGCAAGTCACTTGACCCCCATTGCCCACCCTTACCACTCTTCTGCCTAGGAGCCAATACACAGAAGTTAAGGGTTTAAAAAAAAAAACTCCCAGGCACTTGATAGTTAAAATCCAGAGCTTCTAAGTCAAAGAAAAAATAATGTGTTCATTCAGAAAGAAAGAACTGAAAGAATTGAAGTATTAAAGAACCATAGCCAGGATAGCATAAAATTTAGAAGTTATTATCATAAAGGAGTTTAGAATTTATGATATTCCAGAAAGCAAAAGAACTGTGCTTACAACCAAGGATAACTTTCCTAGCAAAATTGCATATAATCCTACAAGGGTTAAAAAAGGAATCTTTAATGAAATTGGGAACTTCCAAGGATTCCTAATGTAAAGAGCAGAGCTGAAGAGAAAATTTTACATACTAAACATAGGATTCAAGAGAAGCATAAAAAAGTAAACATGAGCATGCAATCGTGAGGGACTAACAAGGTTAAAATGTCTAAATTCTTATAGAGAGAGGTGATACATGTAGCCCCTGAAAATGTTATTATCAACAGGGGTCAGAGAGGGAGACTACTTAGATAGCAGGATTCTCAATCCCTTATTCCCATATCCCTTCATTATTTCTTATTGCATAGTCGTATCTATTGTATTGATGTGCCATTCTCCAAATGATGAGCACTCCTTCAGTTTCCAATTCTTTGCCACTATGAGAATAGCTGTTGTACTTATTTCTGTATATATGGGTCCCTTTCCTCTTTTTTTGATTTATTTTTGTTGCTGGGCTAATAAATAATGCCATGCTCACCTTAATAATAATATCGCAAAAAATCCATTTCTGTCTATATGCCTTTGGTACTGCAAACTTTTATTTTTAGTCTAAAGATATAGGCAGCAGAACTCTCAAAATTGGAGTTTGAAAATTGGTTAGAATCTAAAGAGACTGAAATAATTATGTTCTAAATGGTCATCACAAAAAAACAAAACAAAACAATACAACCTCAGCATTACAGGCCAGTGATGGCAAACCTATGGCATGGATGCCAGAGATGGCAGGCACGCTGCTCCCCTCCCCCTCTTCACCATGTCTGAGGAGCCCAATGGGAGTGCACAGGAGGTAAGGTCAGTGGCTCTTCAGCAGCAGAGCTAGAGGGGAGCAGAGCACTCTGAACACTCCCCTACCCCTCTCCTTGCTATACTTGCTGAGCACATTCCTCACTTTACCCACCCCTCCACCCAGCAGTCCTCTGGGACTTCTTTCTCCCTCCCCTGTGTAAAGGGGGGGAGGATGATAGCCAGCAGGTGGGGGGGAGGGACACAGCACACGATCTGGGAGGCGTGGTCGCAGGACTGGGTCTGGGGGACAATGGGAAGGGGGGAGCCTGGCACTTGGTCCTCTAAAAGGTTTGCCATCATTGTTAGGTTGTAACATCAATTCAGTTTAAAATGGAATATAAGGAAACTGTTATAGGATTTCTTAAATTACCCTTCATAGAATGATGCCATACCATGTGATGTTTAAAAGCGGTTCACAAAGAAAACTGATGTGCTTGCAATGTTTTACTTCTACTATATTAACATAAAATAAAATATAATCACTATTTTTATAACTTTCATTTTTATTATGAACATAATTTCCTTTATTTCACTCCAAAATTTCTTTGGTCCCCCTTTGTCTCATAGACCATATGATCCTGAGGATCTTGGTGTTTTTATTTTTAAATTCTGCCCATATATTTCAAGGTCAAAATTCTTGTCTCTTTTTTTTTAGAACTGCTTTTCAAAGAAATTAAATTTTGCCTGAAGAGATAAAGATATTTAATATTTACTCTATCAGAACTTAGGGAAAAATCAACAAATCATTGAATTCCAGCCAAAAACACCAAGAACTTTGAGGTAGGGTGATGGGAATACAGAAATAAAAATGTTTGAGAGAGGTTATCTAATATTCCCCGCATTCTGAGATTAAGGCAAGAATTGTGTGCTTCAGCAAATGCTGGTAGAATGTGACTTTGTGGGTTTGGAGTGAAGAAATAGGAACCCAATAGCGGAAGTGCAAGGAGTGGTCTAGAACTGACTCTAGAATGCCAGAGAGCTTTCCCTTTGTCTCTGACTGTGTTGGTGTTCTCCCCCTTATTCCTAAAAAATATTCTGGAATTGTGACAGTAAGACTAATACTTAGAAATAATAGAATAGAGTAGAAGACATAAATTAGGATTTACATGCACACATTAAGACTTCACAGAACAAGGTGTCTTCCTCTTATCATCAATGTCTTTACAATGTTCTTATATTTGTTTACTAAGAGTTTTTACCACAATATTACTTTCACTTTTTTTTTTTGATCATGGCTTTCATCTACAATGTGGGACTAAAAAAATATTGTGTCAAAGGTACAAGCAGAAATTTAAGTGAATAAAAATAAATAAATCAATAAAAATAAAGCCATTAGAAGAATAAAAATGACAATGTCTTCAGGTTATATGTTAACTAAAAAAGTAATTTGGAAAATGGTTTTTAAATACAAAGTAAAAAGAAAAATTCCCCATGAATTAAAATTAAAGCACATTAAATTTACCTAATTCACAGTTCATCTACTACACTGTAGTAAACTATCAAAAATAATTATAATGCTGTGCCTTCAGTCTAATCACATGCATATGCTAAGGAGTCTATCTTCCCATGAACACATTATTGAAACTTAACTAATTAAATCATCTGAACATCAGTAGACTAAATGCCCCCTAAGTGGGTTCAGTGAGATTAAATATGAAGAGACAGATGCAATCACACATTTACACTGCATGTTGGTGAACTGTTGACAAATGTTTAGGCTGTGAAATTTTTCTATGCAGCCAATCAAAGGACTATGAAAGGTCTTAAAACCCTCGTGAATTATTCAAATGTGAAAGTTTATTTTTTTAAATCCACTGTTAATGTTAATTTTGTAATTAAGCAACAAGGGTAAGTGTATTCCTAAATTAGGATATGGGTTCATTACAATGAGCAAACTAATTTTCTAAAAATAAAAAACCATATTCTGAAGTAATTAGAAAGTTCTTACAAATAGTTATCATTAGAATTGCAATCTGTTTCTTTTGTCCTAGTGGTTAGAGAATTATTATGCTTTTCTTTGAAAATGTTTTCCGCAAGATCCATCAAGTTTATCAAAGTGATAAAACATTTTTGCATTTTTCTGACTCTCTTATCTACTTCTGACTTATACTGGAGCAAGAGGTGGAAGCAGACAGCATTGAAGAAAATCTTTCAGTGTTAAAAGCTAGCTTTATTTTTACTCTCAACATCCAGGGAAATTTAGGATTCTTTTCAGTGTTCAGTATGTAAGTAAACAATTCGGCAATCCCAGTAATGAGAGAAATTTTTTAGCTTTCTTATTCTATTTAATAAAATATGTGCTTTGATATAGTGCCTTGATTCTAAAGAAGTTTTGAGTTTCTTGTACCTCTACTTTTGGCCACTTCAGAAATACTCTGAACATAATCCTAAGAGAGCACACCAAAGCTGCTTTGAGTCTCTGGGCTGGCTATATCTATACACAAATAGGGAAAAAATGTTTGTTACTACATTTCTTACGATGGCATTTCAATAAATGTCTTTGCTTTGAACCAGTTGTATTCTCTGGATGACTACTGAAAATCAGTAGGAGTTTGGATTTAGAGGTACAAATTCATGGGGTTCCTTTTACGTGGGGAAATTATCTTCTAATGGAAAGAAAAAGAGAAATAATACAGTATTTGTCTAATCTCAGAAAAATCAAAAGAACAATAATGAGGAATGTGATAGCAAATTATGTATTTTTTTAAGAAAAGACAGGATGAAACAAAAATAGAATTTCACCATCTCCTTTTTAGACTAAAATACTTTCCTTTTTCACACTGAGAAAATAAAAGTAATTGTAGACTTTTATCAGAACATTGTTGTTTTTAGTTTAGATTTAGATGCTAGGATTTCAAAGTATTTATCAATTCTCCAAAGGAATCTACAAAAATTTTTAGGTCGTACATGCATGACAATTTAGCCAAACTTCATGATAATTTCACACAGTTAAATAGCTCCAATTCCTCCATTTTCCACACCTTTTCAAACTTACTCCATTTTTCTAGATAGTCCCTGTATACCTTAGTCAAATATGGTTTTGTGTATTCCAGTATAGGCAGGACTCAATATATTCATCATCTTATGAAAGACATATATCGCTTATACTAAAGAAAAATCCACAGAGGAAATTATTGCTGTTACTCTGTACAATGTTCTCCTGCTTCTGCTCACTTCACTTTGCATCACTTTATTTATGGCTTTCCAAGATTTTTTATTCTTGTCTTGTTCATCATTTCTTATAGTACAATGGTATTCCATTGCAATCATATACCACTTTCCTTCATTTTTTCTTTTCATTAATTCTCTTGATATTCTTGGCCTTTCATTCTTCCAGATGAACTTTGTTATTACTTTTTCACTGAATATGTAAATTAATTTAGGTAGAATTCTCATTTTTATTATTTTGAGCTCAACTTATCCATGAGCAATTAACATTTTCCTACTTATTTAGACCTGACTTTATTTGTGTGAAAAGTGTTTTGTATTTGTAATCATACCATTCTGCGTTTGTCTTGGCAAGTAGACTCAACTATTTTATATTGTCTCCAGTTATATTCCATGGGATTTCTCTTTTATCTCTTGCTTTATTGATAGCATAAAAATGCTAATGATTTATGTGGATTTATTTTATATTCTGAAACATTGCTAAAGTTTCTGGTTGTTTTGATTATTTTTGGTTGATCCCCATTAAAATTTTTTATTGTTTTTCTCTGTGCTTCTTCCAACCAGAGACTTTCTTATACACATAGAAGGAATGTGGTCATCACTAAAAATAAATTTACTTCAGTTTCTCTTTTTTGCTTCTGAAGTCCAAAACCAAGCTGTTTAAAACAGGGGCAAGATTCTCTTTGCCTTTTGGGAGGGATGATTTTTAGTATTCACAAAATTCATTTCCTCCAGTGAGATTTATTCATAAATAAACTATATCACCAAAGCTGTCAAAAAGGAGTCAACTAACAAGGATAATAATAAAAAAAACTAATAATAAAGAAATTATTCCAACTATGTTTCCACTGACTACCTCTTCAAGATTTCTGTCATCATCATCACATTAAAAAAAAACAAAAAGAGGGGGCAGCTGGGTAGCTCAGTGGAGTGAGAGTCAGGCCTAGAGACAGGAGGTCCTAGGTTCAAACCCGGCCTCAGCCACTTCCCAGCTGTGTGACCCTGGGCAAGTCACTTGACCCCCATTGCCCACCCTTACCAAGCTTCCATCTATAAGACAATACACCGAAGTACAAAGGTTTAAAAAAAACTGAAAAAAAAAACAAAAAGAGTGGCAGGTGGGTAGCTCAGTGGATTGAGAGTCAGGCCTAGAGTCGGAAGGTCCTAGATTCAAATCCGGCCTCAGACACTTCCCAGCTGTGTGACCCTGGGCAAGTCACTTGACCCCCATTGCCCACCCTTACCACTCTTCCACCTAGGAACCAATACATAGAAGTTAAGGGTTTAAATAAACAAACAAACAAACGAACGAACGAACGAACGAACAAATGAATGAATGAATGAACAAATTAATTAATTAATAAGAAAAAGAAAAAAATAAGACTAATGAAGAAAGTATTCAAAGTCTCATAAAAATAAGTTCAAGTACATGAAAGTATTTAGTTTTTCCAAATGAGGATTTCTAATCACATTCCAACATTCACCTGGAAGATGAAGATATTGGCCTATATGATCTCTAAGAAACCTTTCAATTCTAAATCCTATGAACACCCAATAAATTGGAGATGGAATGTTAAAAACAAAATATTTTTGTCTTTTTATAAGCCTAGGAAATGTGAGTGATGTGGGGAAAAACTCAGATTCTTAATAAATCTTAATGTTGCCTAGGTTTGAAGATGAAAAACTTCTTTTATTGAAGTAGTACTTTTAAATATTTTATCATTTGTTAAGAAATCTAAAAGTTTTTTTTCCAACCAAAGGTTTGCCCACACAATCTGTCACAGTATCTCACAAAGGTACTCACAAAGATGTTAAGCAACCCTCCCCAGGGATGGAGGAGTGATCTTGGCCATGAAGAATCAGATTCATGGCTCTAAGGCCAAATCAGAATCAACATGGCACATTATTATCACTCAGGCCCCTCCTTGGATATACCAAACAGAAATGGAGTACATGAAACTACTATGGAAATACTAACTCTTGACTGACTGATTGTTCAACCTGAAGACATGGCAGTCAAGGCCACATGCAACACCAAAAGAGAAGAGAGAACCAAGTCTACTCTAGCTAAGCCTCAAATGTCTACAAGCCTTTACCCACAGTCCACTTCTTCGCTTTCTAATATAATCACATTATAACATATACAAGAGTTGCACTGTTAAAGTCAGTGAAAAACTATTTCAAAAATTTGCTCCTTTTCTAAAGAATGAGTGAACCCCCAAACCTAAACACGTTCCCTTCCTAACTCCTCCCTACTAGAGTTCCTAGATCCTAAATCCCTACATTTCTTGCTAGCATCCCAATAATCAACTCATAAAGAGTTCCATAAGGAGCTCCTCCATCTGAAATGTGTATTAAGAACAAGCCACTCTAGTGTCTACTACAGGAGAAAATCCTAGGTTTTACAGGAATATATTGCTATTTCATTACTCCTGATTACATAGCCTTTTATAAGATCACCAGAAATTTCATTTTTTTAGACTCAGGTCTCCTTAAAATTTACTTTAAAATTTCCACCTTCTTAGCTAACTTAAGTTTTTATTGAGTAAAATTATCCAAAAGGGTGACAGAGTACTTCATTCTAAGTTACTGTTAATTCCAGATGTTCTCTATCAAATGTCTGAAGCTTATATAGATTAAGTCTATCATGACTGCCATGACCAGTCGTAAGGGAAAATAATTAACACATGGGGACATCTCAAAGCTCCAATAAATATTTGAATTAAGTATTTGAGAACCTACAGGATAAAACAGTATGTGCTAACATTAAATTCTAAAAGTACATTGATTTTTTAAAAGATTAAGGAAAGAACTGATAAGATAGATTTTTGTTGATGGTGTTCAGCTGTGTGATTTCATTGGTCTACAGCACTCTCTGGAGGAAACTCCCTCAACTAATGAATATCTATATCGCCTATAGCCTTAGAGAGTTAAACAGAATATTGGAAAAAATAAGAGAAATAGGGTGGTAAAATTTGAAGTCAGAAAACCAGCTATGCCATTTGTGATCTTAGGGAGACTACTTTATCTCTTAACCTCAGTTTCCTCAGCTGCACAATGGGGAGAACTAGATGATCTCTAAGGTCTTTTTTAGTTCTAAATAGGTGATCCTACAAATTTAGTCTGTAGGTGAGACTCTTTTTTTAAATAATCAAGAAATACAAGGGGGAAAAGAGAATTGCACTATTTCTAAAAAATACTTCTCGTAGCATAGTTTATGTTTAAGAAAAAATAGAAATAATTTTATGACTAAAATATTCCTGTATATTACTCATCCCTATGAAAATCAAGAAATAATAGCATTGATGTAGGGTATGCTATTCTTGTCTTAGCCAAAAAATTTTTTGGACAGATTCTTTTGAATTAATAAATTTTCACAGTAGGCTGCAAATCAAATCCTTACTTCCTGCTCTGAATGCCCCAGAGAAACAGAATACTGACATCCATAATAAGCCAGGAAAAAGGGTACAAAACTGCTATTTAGCAATTCCTTGTTCCAAGGCACTACAGTAGTGAACAAGGAAAACAGGGGCCCCCTTCAGAGGAGGAGAAATTGTTCATAAAGACTTGTGTCAGTTTCTGCCTCAGAAGAAGAATATAGAATCATTAATATGAGTTTATGAGATGCTATTCTAATCTCTCTCACTATGAAACACATGAAGATTGTAGTAGAGTCCAATACTAGCTGCTGCAGCATCATGCTGATTTTCATTAAATCTGCTGAAAGAAAACTCAGCATGGAATTATTAAACCACTTTCAAAAGCAGATGACTAAAAAGGTTCTCCTATTTATAGCCATCACACTCAATCTAATTTTTTAATAGAATTGCAATAGCTAAAATGCTGGTAGTGCTTCTACCATAAGTATATTTTTAAAATTTCCGTACCCCCAAAGTAAAAAAACCCTTCAAATAAAATTAGGTAAACAAGGTGTGACCTTAGAAGTATTTTCCTTATTTTGTTTTGATAGAAAGTAATAAAATAATTACAATTATACTTATATAAAGATTACATAAATAATTTTATATAAGGACATAAAAGGAAAAGCAATTGTTTGTGCTATTTAATAACTCAAGAATAGGAATCACATGATTGCCAAGATGATATACAGTAATTATTCTATACATGCCTCTGAAACATCAAAATCATGAAAAAGGGAAATAGGTATTCAAGAGGAGAGTAACTAAAGCTGAATCTTTAAGATAAGAAAACAAAAACACTGAACGATGCAAATATTTCATAAATTAACATTAGAGAACTGAAATATTTGCATGTTCAACTCACTGTCCTATTGCATGTGCAGCCAGCACATACCACCTGGCTGATTGTGATCAGAGTGTCTATATGGGGGCTCCCACTCAGATTGTTTCTGGCAATGACTCTTTCTACATCCCCACCCTCATCCCAAAGATAATGGTTTTGCACAAAGAGAAGGAAACTAGCAAGAGGGGTTGGGGTAGGGGGAGACTTTGGAGCACAGTTAGAACTGGTATCACCTGAGATCAGCCCCTTGCACTGGAGTTACTCTGGGTAGGGAGACAGCTGGGTTTCCAGGACCCCAAATACTAAATATGCCCAACATTACTACGTATAGCAGACTACTAAATACAAAAAGTGACCAAGAAAGTTAGATACAGTCTACTGGGAACAAATTAAAAGACCAAAAAAAAAAATACTCCAAGGGAGAAAAGCTAAGTATAGGACTAGTATCCAAGCAGATAAAACCTAAGTAAGGTCTCAGTAAGACAGAAGGAAAATGAGTAAAACTTAAAAAGAAGGAAGGAAGGAAGGAAGGAAGGAAGGAAGGAAGGAAGGAAGGAAGGAAGGAAGGAAGGAAGGAAGGAAGGAGAAAGAGAAGGAGGGAAGAAAAGGGATAAAGGTAAAGAAAGAAGAAGGAAAGAAGGGAAAAAATAATCTTACAAAGGGAAAGAGAAGAGAGATTGGAAAGGGAAAGGAAAGGAAGGGGATATCATAGAGGTCTGCATCACAAGCACACATTATCTTGTAGCTAAGGATCTCTTAATTGTATTTGCAATGGGGTATTTCCTCAGTAATTTTGTTTGTCTCCAAGACAAACTCTGCTTGCTCTTGTTTAAGAAGCATGATCTAGTAAGGTTCTGGGTTTTTTAAACAAGTATAAGTATTTTTTTTAATATTCTTAGATATTATTTCATTTTTTTAATTCAATTCAACAAATTTATTTTTTAAGTGTTNTGTATAAGAGACAGAAGGAAGGAAGGAAGGAAGGAAGGAAGGAAGGAAGGAAGGAAGGAGACAACTCTTTTTTGAACAAGTATTTTATAATGGGGGGAAAGGATAGGCTAGGGAAAAAAACAAGAATTTTTATTTTATTAATATAGGAAACTCTTCAGTGAAGAAACTTTACCAATACAGATTAAGACGTTCTCTACAATATTACAGAGAGTTGTCTACAACTCTAAAAGGTTAAATGAATAGCCCAGTATCACCCATTCCATGTGTCACTGGTGGAATGCAAACAGAGATCTTTCTGACTTCTAGACCAGTTCTCTATTCACCATACTACATTTAAAGTAAATGAACAAAAAATCCCCTCTCAAAAATGGAATCCTGAAGAAAGCCCAGAAAAAATACCACCAGAAGACATACCACAAGAAATTCCAGAATGACCAAAAAGAAATAGAAATTAAGATCAGAAATCAAAGCTCTTAAATTAGAATTAATGAAGACAAATTGGAATATTTGGTAGATATTTTCACCAAAGAGGCTGACTTTCTGAGAAAGGAAATGTGAGATGGAGATTCAAAAATACAGAAGTGGAATAAAAACTGATTGAAGCAAGCAAAAGACAATAACTTTGAATAAATATATGTATTCTAAACAAACCAAAGTGATTGACATTGAAAAAGGATATGCAAAGATCATTTAAGATCACAGATGTCCAGAATAACATGACAAATAATTTTTTTAAAATCTAAACACTATACTATAAAAAGTAACAAAAGGAAATCTCAGAGAACTATTAACAATGTACAACAAAGTACAGTTTGGGTAAATCCATAGATCAAAGACAAGAAAAACCCTGTTTCTTCACTCTATTACTAACACTTAGCACAGTACCTTGCACTTAATGATTATAGCACTCTAAATGTCAGGAATCTAGATCAATGATTCCCAAAGTGGGAGCTACCACCCCCCTGGTGGGTGCTGCAGTGATCCATGGAGGCAGTGATGGCCACAGGTGCATTTATCTTTCCTATTAATTGCTATTAAAATTTTTTTAATTAATTTCCAGGGGGCTAAATAATATTTTTTCTGGAAAGGAGGTAGTAGGCCAAAAAAGTTTGGGAACCACTAATCTAGATAGTCTGTGATCAAATTCTACTTAATTTTGCCACTGATTGCTGTCATGCTGGACAAATCACAATATTTTAACATTCAATCATTTAGATACTTACTGAGCATCAATGATGTGATAGACATTGTAGGGTATATAAACTGGAATTCACAAAAAGAATTTTGAGGAGTTTATTGTCTAACAAGGATGCGTGAGAATCTCAAATGCAAATTACCAAAGAAAACAGAGGACTAAGATTCAAAAAAATTTTAATAATCCTCTGAAATATAGATTTCATGGAAATACCAAGAGAAGAAAAAATAGTAAGTAAATATGGTGTCTCTTTTCTCAAATTTTTTTCTTTATAATTCATAGTAAATTCATAGTAAAAATCAAGAGAAATATGCTAATTAAGATAGGTCTAGCAGTATTTACGGTAAAATAACAAATATTATCATTACAAATTATTCTTATCTATTTATAAAAGCATTTGTAATATTCTCAGATATGAGCTCACATTACATGTCATTGTTAGTACATATACTCAAAATCACACATTTATTCATCCATCCATCTACCCTTTCAAGTAAATCTGTTGAAATAAAGCATATTTCTTTACAAAATGTTTTCTTACATTTTACTATGACCATATTAGAGTGAATTATCAATATTTTATTGTATTTGTATTGGTGTAGAGCAAAAACATTCTAGATTCACAGAAATTCAGAACCAGAAGGGACTTCTCAGTGCTAGATAAAGCCCAACCTAAAGCATAGACTCACTCTATGTTCCCAGTAAATGATCACCTAGACTCTTCTTGAAGCCTTCCATCAATGAGAAAGTCAATATCACGATGCAAAAAATGATAGCATTAAAAGTACCACCTTCCCAATGTATTATTTCTGTAACTTTAGACTGTTGTAAGGTAGATTTTCTTTAAGTAAAGTATACCTCTAATAAGTTTTTGTTAACTGTATCTGGTGGGTCAAAATATTTATGTCTAGGTTAATCAACATTTGGCTCTATTTAGCACACAGAAAGAAGAGTCTAAATGCATTGATTGAAGTCACACTTGCAAGGTCACAAATTTCAGATTCATGACTCCCTGGCTGGTACTTTGTCCACTGGACTGTATTGTCTATCTGCTTCCTTAATTCTATGGATTGGAATAATGTGATAGCCCTCAGGATGCCTTTAGAACACATTGAGTAAATAAAGCTGTTAAAAGCTGTAATTGCCTACGTATAACTCCTATGGGAATCATTCTTTTGAAGTAGCAATGTTATGGTACTATTCTACCATGAGAGATTTTTGTTGCCTTTTATTATTACCCTCATAAAGAAAAGGAATTAGACTAATCAGAAAAAAAGAGCTCAGTTTAGTCTGGTATCTAAGTAAAAATGAAAACATTCCCAGTAAAAGTGAAAATACAAGATAACACTGAATCACGAGTTTACCCTATTATGCACAGATATTGCAGCATGTGTAATGTGGTATGTATAACAAGATGATAGAAGAACCTATAAAATGTAAGATATTGCTTCTATACTGTAGAAAGAATTGTGTAGCACAATTAGATTTCAGGCTAGAAAATCTGCATTACACTTTATTTAGGTTGTTCAGTTTTGCTATTTATTTGAGGTATAAACTTACAATGCAAAAACATGTGCAAGATGGCTAAATGAGAGGTTACATCTAATTCCAGCTATCTTTACCACCTGAAAATAGAAATGAACTCAATAATGTAATAAAAACTGTAACAATAAAAGGCATGGGAAACAAATCTCCATAAGGTAACTCTTACAAGGAGTAAAAATGACATATTACCCACTCACTACTTTTACCTGCACCCAAAATGTTTTGATTTTTATCATCATTATCTCTGAATCTTTCTACTCAGCAGTAATCTAGTTAGAACCAGAACTATCATCCCAACTCTTTTCAGGTACATACTTAACTGATTTGTCCAGCCCAAATTATCTAGACAGGAAAGAGTAGATGGTCATGATGAGGGAGAGGCACAGTACAAAGAATAGAGAATACACAGTACTTAAATTAAAAACTGATGCATGACTGATAAAAAAAGAAAAAAGTAAAAGTATTTTATATGGAAATATTTTTAAATACTAGCATGAAAGTACTCAACAAAAATATCTGAAGAATAAAGTACGACAGTCACTATTAACATGATGTGCCCTGAAATAACTTCCAGAATGGATCAGAAGAACAATAAAATAACTTAAGAGTATTTTTAAAAAGGGTAAAAATTAAAGTGGAAATTACAGCTTTCAAAAAAACACAAAAACAGAAACAAGATACTAGACTATTTGGGCAAATTATGCAAAAACTCTTCAAAAGAACAGATTCTCTAAAACAGAGAGAGCCAGATCTGGCATCAATAATGCAGAGATAGAAGAAAACTGACTGAACAAAATTAAAAGACAAATGATGTGAGGAATATGTGAGCTCTCCAAACCAATGAAAGGGAACATGAAGAGGATATAAAAAAGGTAACCTTAGAATTATAAATCCTCCAGGTGAAAAAATGCATGGCCCACAATCTCAATAGCTCCTAAGGTTAAGTTACCATCTTATGCAAATGTTTTCAGATCTAAATATCTAGCCTTAGTATTTCTCCTCTGCTCTAATCCCACATCACCAGTGGTCTTTTGAATGTCTCAGATCAAAGCCAACTTGACTGGGGAGGCAGGACACAATAATTTGAAAGACTGCCTTCTGGAAGGGGGATCAGACTTGTTCTTCTTAGCTCTAGAAGTAGAACTACAAAAAAAAGGCAGAAGAAACAGGCAAATTTAAGCTTGTTTTAAGAAAGTTTCCTAACAAATAAAGCTATTTACGAGTACAGTAGGTTTTCTTAGGAGGTAGTGGGTTCCCTCTCACTGGACTTAATACATCACACATTAAGAGCTGGAAGATATCTTAGAGTTCGCCTTGATTCACTCCTTCATTTTACTGATGAGAAATAAGTTTCAGTACATTAAGTGATTTGAACAAGGACAAACATGTATTAATTGGCACAGTTATCCTCTTTTTTAATTTAATTTAATTTTTCCCCAATTACATGCAAAAACAGGTTCAAAAATTTTTCAACAAATATTGTGTCTTGAATTATCTTCCTCCCACAACCCTTCAGCGCCCTTGAGATGGTAAGCAATATCATATAGATTTTTATATGTGCAATCATATAAAACATCTTTTCCATATTACTACTTTTGTAGAAGAAAACTCAAATAGAAAATAATTAAGAAAGTGAAAAAAGTTTGCATTGGTCTGAATTCAGACTTGGGTCTTTTTCTCTGGAAGTTGATGGCATTTTTTATCTTTAATCCTTTGGGATAGTTTTAGATCACTGTATTGCTGAAAATAGCTGTTATTCACAGTTATTCATTGTAAAGTATTCCTGTCACTATACAATGTTCTCCTAGTTCTGCTTATTTCACTCTGCTTCCATTAGTATAAGCCTTTCCAGGTTTTTCTGAGCTCCTCCTGCTTGTATTCCATTACAATCATATACTATAACTTATTCAGCCATTCACAAATTTATGGGTATCTCCTCACTTTCAAATTTTTGCCTCATATATAGTTTCTTCCCCTTTAATCTCTTTGGGATAAAAACCTAGTAATGGTGTTGCTGGATCAAAGGGTAGTATTCAAATTGCTGTCCTAAATGACTGAATCAGTTCACAACTCCCCCCAAAATGCATTTGTGTCCCAGTTTTCCCATATCCCTCCAAGGTTTTCATTTGTCTTTTCTGTTATATTAGCCTATCTGATAGGGGTAATACCTCAGAGTTGTTTTAATTTGCAGTTCTTTAATTAATAGTGATTTATAGCATTTTCCATGTCTATGGAGAACTCTACTTTATTTGAAAACTTCCTGTTCATATACTTTGACCAATTATAAAATGGTGAGTGACTTCTATTCTAAATATTCAACTCATTTCTCTATGTATTTGAGAAATGAGGCCTTTATTAGAGAGACTTATAAAAAACTTTTGCACCTTTATGATTACTGTTTATTACTTTCCATCCTATTAACCCATTTAGTTTCTAACCTCCATCTCCCCCAATTTCCCTCTTTTCTATCAGTCCCACCCTGCATTCTCTGATCTCCTTCCCCTCTAATTTTCCTGTAGGGTAAGATAGCATTTTTGTATCCAATTGATTGTATAAGTTCTTTCCTCACTGAGCCAATTCTGATGAGATTAATGTCCACATGCTCTTCTCCCTAACTCCCTCATCTTCCCCTCCATCGTGAACTCTCTTTCATGCCTCCTTTATGTGCAATAATTTACTCTGTTCTATTTTCCCTCCTCCTCCACCCAATGCATTCCTCTTTCTCATGCCTTAACTTAATTTAATTTTTTATTTTATTTTATTCCCATCATATTCAACTCATACCTTCACCCTCTATGTATACTCCTTCTAGCTATTCTAATTATGACAAAGTTCTTTGGCATCACAAAAATCCTTTCCCCATGTAGGAATATTATACAGAGTTTAACTTTATTGAATGTCTTTTGATTCATCATTTCTGTTCAACTTTTTATGATACTCTTGAGTGTATCTGAGTGTGAAATTCCCATTCAGCTCTGGTATTTTCATCAGGAATGTTTGAAAGTCTTCTATTTCATTGAATATCCATTTTTCCCCTGAAGAATTACGCTCAGTTTTGATGAATAAGGAATTCTTAAATAAGAAATCCTTGTTCATTTGCTTTCAGGAATATAATATTCTAGGCCATTGGATCCTTTAATGTAGAAACTGCTGTCCTGTTATCTTAACTGTGACTCTATGATATTTGAATTATTTCTTTTTGGCTGCTTGCAATATTTCCTTCTTGACCTGGGAGTTTTGGAATTTGGATATAATATTCCTGGAAATTATCCTTTTGGGATCTCTTTTAGGAGTTGATCAGTAGATTCTTTTAATTTCTATTTTTCCCTTTGGTTCTAGAATATCAGGGCAGTTTTCCTTGATGATTTCTTGAAAAAAAATGTCTAAGCTCTTTTGTTTTTCAGGTATTCTAATCATTCATAAATTATCTCTTCTGGATTTTTTACAGGTTAGTTGTTTTTTCTCATGATATATTTCACATTTTCTTCTATTTTTTCATTCTTTTGACTTCGTTTAATTGTTTCTTGATCTCACATAGCAGTCATTAACTTCCATATGCCCAATTCTAATTTTTAATGCATGATTTACTTGAGTGAGTTTTTGTACCTCATTTTCCATTTGGCCAATTCTACATTGTAAAGAGTTTTTTCCTCAGTGAATTTTTGTTTATCTTTTTCCATTGGGCCAATTCTGCTTTTTTAAAAAAGTTCTTCTCTTCTTTGGATTTTTATGCCTCTTTTACCAATTAGCCTATTCTATTTTTTTAAGATCTTAATTTCTTCAGTATTTTTTGTGCCTTCTTCACCAAGCCGTTGTTTCATTTTTCATTATTATCCTGTATTGCTTTCATTTTTTCCCAATTTTTCTTCCACCTCTCTTATTTGATTTTTAAAATCCTTTTTTAACTCCTCCATTAATTCTTTTTGGGCTTGAGAACAATTTATATTTTTCTTTTGAGGCCATGGATAACGCAGTATTGACTTTGTCATCTCCTTCTGAGTTTGAATCTACTCTTCCACCAATATAGCTTTTTACATTGTTTCTTCTTTTGTTGGTTGCTCATTTTCCTGCCTTTTTCTTTTCTTTTAGTTTAAAAAACTACTAAAGTTGGGCTCTGTAGCTGTGGTGAAGGGAACACTGTTCCAAGTTTTGGAGTTCTTTATGTGGGTGCCTTTGAAGGTGGCTCTGGAAACCTATCTGTTTTCAGTTATTCCAAGGTGGTATGATTTAAGAAAGGAGGTTTTAATACTCTCCCAGTCTGTGCTCTGGTCTATAAGTAATCCCAAGCATTCTTTTACCACTTAGAATTGTGACCAGGGTCTGTTGCTCCCGTGCCTACAAATGCTGGTAATCCTCTTTACCCTACTCTTTACCTTTAGCCCCAGAACTGGGATCTGGTTCTACAACAAAACACCACACAACAAAAGTCTTACTCACAAAGTCAGCAAAGCAACCCCTACAATCTTCTAAGCAGTTGTCCAATCCCCTCCCCTCCCTTACCATCTGTGGTTGAGAGTTCCAGAAGCCTTGGCTGCTGCTGCAGTGGCACACAAGGCCTGTTGCTTCCATGGGGGTTGCCTTGACAGGCTACTCTTCACCTCCAACCTGGCACACTAGATCCCTCTTGTCATCTCTCTAAGTCGTATTGGGCTAAAAAATTACTTTATCTTCTCTTTTTGTGGGTTATGCTGCTCTAGAATTCATTTTTGGGCATTATTTCATTGCTTTTTGGAGGGCAATTTGGTAAAATTTGGAGAGTAATTTGGTAAAAACCAGATCCTTATATCTTTTTTTAAAAATTTTATGCCTGTTGTTTTATATTACTTTCATTTCCAAATACATCTCTCCCCTCACTACCCCATCTGGAGAGAGCTATTCCTTATAAGAAAGGACAAAAAAAAAGAGAAAAAAGGCTGTTTTGCAAAAACGTGATCAACATCTCAACATCTCAACATCTTAAAGTATACTTAATATCTCTATCTCTGAAAGGAAAGAAGGAAGGTGCATTTTCTAAACTCTTATCCAGGATAAGCTCAGTCATTAGAATTATATGTTATTTCCATTTTAGTTATTCTGTATATTATTTTCTCTGTTCTGCTTCACTCTGTATCAGTTCATGTGTTTCAGTGAATTCTTCATTATTCATCATTTCTACAGCACTATTCCACTACATTCATAGACCACAATTTGTTTAGTCATTGAACAATCAAATTGTATCTGATTTCCAATTTCATGTAATCAAAATAATCCACTTTATAATTTACAACTTTCTCTTATTCTTACATGGTTAAGAATTCTCAGCTTCCAGGGTAAGATGGCAGCAGAGTAAGAAGCTGCTGCTTGACCTCTCCTAACCCACCCATATAGAACTCCTCAAGAAGACATAAAAACAAATTCAGACGAACGAAGGGACCCCACAACAGGGCTCAGCATTGAAGGTATGTGGGATTAAGGCATTTCCATGCTATAAGGGGGTGAAACAGCTCTCACTAAAAGGCGAGCTGAGGAATCCCCTCCCCCACACACAAAACCTACAGTGCCAAAGCCAACACAAGAGATTTAGAGCAAGTTTTGGGCACCCATTAAGTCACTGGCAGCTCACCAGGGCCTGTTCCTGAGAGCAGCAAGACTTAAGACCCCAAGAGGCTAAAGATCGCGCGCGGACTCTGAAAACAGACCTCTAGTGCAGGCGCGGGCTAAGGTGAAGACACAGGGGAGGATCCTGAGGGCAGGAGTGGACCTTAATTGGGGACCTAGTGCAGAGGGGTGCCCGACAGTGGAAGCAGCACCCTGAGACTGTTAAAGGAGCTGCAGGCAGAAGAACAAGCCAGGGGACCACCAGGAGGCTTGACCCTGACAACAACCAGACCTGAGACTTCAGGAGCCTAAAGAGCACAGACAGATCCTGGGCATGAGCATAAAGCTGAGAGGGCACTGGGCTAACAATGGCAAGCCAGAATAAGGAACCCCAGAAGAGAAAGATCAAGAAGAAACCTTTAACACTCGACAAATTTTAAACAGAAAAAAATCCAGACAACAGAGCGAACAGCAGAGGAGAACAAACAAGTAACCATATCCAAACTTTCCCAAAACAATGAAAACGGGTCACAAGGTCTTGAAGAGCTCAAATGTGAGATTATGAGAAAGATGGAAGAGATCTGGCAAGGAAATAACAGTTTAAAAGGCAGAATTCCGCAATTGGAAAGTGAGGCAAGTAAATCAAAGACCAGAAATGACCAGATTGAAAAGGAAAACCAAAAGATTGTAGCCGAAAACCAGTCTCTAAAGGATAGAATTGGGCAATTAGAAAAAGATGCCTCCAAATCAAAACAATTGATAAGCAAATTGGAGACCAAAATCAAGCAGCTGGAAAACAGGATAGACCAAATTGAAAAGGAAAATCAAAAGCTTATAACTGAGGGGCAGCTGGGTAGCTCAGTGGAGTGAGAGTCAGGCCTAGAGACAGGAGGTCCTAGGTTCAAACCTGGCCTCAACCCCACTTCCCAGCTGTGTGACCCTGGGCAAGTCACTTGACCCCCATTGCCCACCCTTACCAATCTTCCACCTATGAGACAATACACCGAAGTACAAGGGTTTAAAAAAAAAAACATAAAAAAAAAAAAAAGCTTATAACTGAAAAGCAGTCTCTAAAGACAAGAACTGGGCAAGTAGAAGCCAATGATCTATCAAGACAGCAAGAACAAATAAAACGAAGTCAAAAGACTTATAGAATAGAAGGAAACATGAAATATCTCAATGAGAAATTGACAGTTAAAGAAAACAGGTCTAGAAGAGACAATCTGAGAATCATTGGTCTTCCTGAAAAAGCAGAAATTAATAGAAATTTAGACTCCATACTAAAAGAAATTATTCAGCAAAACTGCCCTAAAATTCTACAAGAGGGTAATGTAGATATTGGAAGGATCCATAGATCACCCTCTACACTAGACCCAAAAAGACAACCCCCAGAAATTTTATAGCCAAATTCAAGAGCTTCCAAGAAAAAGAAAATATTTTACAAGAAGCCAGAAAGAGACAATTCAGATATCAAGGAGCAACAATCAGGATCACAAAGGATCTGGCAGCCTCCACACTATAAGACCACAAAGCTTGAAATACGATATTCAGAAAGGCAAGAGAACTGGGTCTACAACCAAGGATTGCCTACCCATCAAAACTGACTATATATTTCCAGGGGAAAGTATGGGCATTCAACAAAATAGAGGATTTCCAAGTATTTGCACAGAAAAGACCAGGACTAAATGGAAAGTTCGATATCCAACCACAAAAAATCAAGAGAAACATGAAAAGGTAAATAACAGAAGGGAAATTAAGAAAAATTATATTTTTTAAATTTGCCTCATTAAGGGCTTCAATAAGATATAATTATTTGTATTCCTACGTGGAGAAATGTTATGTGTAATTCTCTGTAATGAACTCTATTCACCATTATAGTATTCACTATTATAGTAATTAGAAGAATTATTCATAGGGAGAGGTTAGAATACTAAATGTTCTAAGACAATATGGGGGTGGATGGGAAAGAGGGGGGAGAATAGTAGATGGCACCAAGAGAATCTTGAAGGAATAAGAAAAATAGAATATTCTATTACACACAAAGAGGGCATGGGAAGGGGAAGGGATGAATACTATTATAAGAAGGAAAGGAAGAGGGCATTAAGAGGTAATATTTAAACCTTACTCTCAGTGTAATCAACCCGGAGAGGGAAGAGTACCCATATCCATTGGGATATAAAACTCTATCTAACCCTACTGAGAAAGTCAGAAGGGATAAAACAAGGGGAACAGAGGAGTGGGGAGGTCAAAAAAGGGAGGGAAGAAGAAGGGGGAGGGAATTCATTAGGCCTTAAATATATAAAAAGAGGGGAATAATAAGGGAGGGGGTAGAAAGGGAAGTAAATCAAGGGAGGGGACAAGGGTTACTGGCTTAAAGCAAACCACTGGTTTAAAAGGAAATAGTGTAAGAAGAAGTGGTAGAACTAGGAGAGATTACAAAAATGTCAGCGAATACACAACTGATAATTATAACTCTGAATGTGAATGGGTGGACATACACAAGTTGAAGGTTAAGGGCTTGAGCAAAATCTTTTGGGCTTTAAATGAGGGGGGAAAAAGCAGGAGTGGCAATCATGATTTCTAACAAAGCCAAAGTAAAAATAGATATGATTTAAAAAGACATGGAAGGTAATTACATCCTGATAAAAGGCAGTATAGACAATGAGGAAATAACATTGCTCAATATGTATGCACCAAATGGCATATCATCCAAATTCATAAAGGAGAAACTAGCAGAGCTCAAGAAGGAAATAGATAGTAAAACCATACTAGTGGGAGATCTAAATATTCCTCTTTCAAATCTAGATAAATCAAACCAAAAAATAAATAAAAAAAAGAGAGGTGAATGAAGCCCTAGAAAAATTAGATTTAATTGACGTGTGGAGAAAAATAAGTAGGGACAGAAAGGAAAGGAATATACCTTCTTTTCAGCTGCACATGGTACATTCACAAAGATTGACCATGTAATAGGGCACAGAATCATTGCAAACAAATGCAAAAGAGCAGAAATAAAAAATGTAACCTTCTCAGATAATAAAGAAATAAAAATAATAATTAGTAAGGGCACCTGGACAGGCAAATCAAAAACTAATTGGAAATTAAATAGTATGATTCTCTAAAACCAGTTAGTCAAAGAAGAAATCATAGAAAGAATGAACAATTTCATTGAAGAGAATGACAATGATGAGACATCCTACCAAACTATGTGGGATGCAGCCAAGGCAGTACTCAGGGGGAAATTTATATCCTTGAGTGTATATATTAACAAATTAGGGAGGGCAGAGATTAATTTATTGAGCATGCAACTTAAAAAATTAGAAAGCGAGCAAATTAAAAATCCCCACATGAAAATTAAATTAGAAAAAACTAAAAATCAAAGGAAAAATTAATAAAATCAAAAGTAAAAGAACTATTGAATTAATAAATAAGACTAGAAGCTGGTATTTTGAAAAAACAGATAAAATAGACAAAGTACTGGTCAATCTAATAAAAAAAGGAAAGAAGAAAACCAAATTGACAGTATCAAAGATGAAAAGGGAGACCTCACCTCTAATGAAGGGGAAATTAAGGCAACTATTAAAAACTATTTTGCCCAATTATATGGCAACAAATATAACAATTTAGGAGATATGAATGAATATTTACAAAAATATAAATTGCCTATATTAACAGCAGACGAAATAGAATACCTAAATAATCCCATATCAGAAAAAGAAACTGAACAAGCCATCAAAGAATTCCCTAAGAAAAAATCACCAGGGCCTGATGGATTCACAAGTGAATTCTATCAGACATTCAAAGAGCAACTAATCACAATACTATACAAATTATTTGATATAATAAGCAAAGAAGGAGTCCTACCAAATTCCTTTTATGACACAAATATGGTATGGATTCCAAAGCCAGGGAGATCAAAAACAGAGAAACAAAACTACAGACCAATCTCCCTAATGAACATGGATGCAAAAATCTTAAATAGAATACTAGCAAAGAGACTCCAGCAAGTAATTAAGAATATCATCCACCATGATCAGGTGGGATTTATACCAGGAATGCAAGGATGGTTCAACATTAGGAAAACCATCCACATATTTGACCATATCAACAATCTAAAAAGAAAAAATCACATGATTATCTCAATAGATGCTGAAAAAGCCTTTGACAAAATACAGCACCCATTCCTATTGAAAACCCTGGAAAGTATAGGAATAGAAGGACCTTTCCTAAAAATAATAAACAGTATATACCTAAAACCATCAACAAGCATCATATGCAATGGGGATAAATTAGAAGCCTTCCCAATAAGATCAGGAGTGAAACAAGGATGCCCATTATCACCTCTATTATTCAACATTGTACTAGAAACACTAGCAGTAGCAATTAGAGAAGAAAAAGAAATTGAAGGTATCAAAATAGGCAATGAGGAGACTAAGCTATCACTCTTTGCAGATGATATGATGGTTTACATAAAAAATCCTACAGAATCTACTAAGAAGCTGGTAGAAATAATCAACAACTTTAGCAAAGTTGCAGGATACAAAATAAATGCACATAAATCATCAGCATTTCTATATATCTTCAACACATCACAGCAGCAAGAGGTAGAAAGAGAAACACCATTTAAAATCACCCTAGATAACATAAAATACTTAGGAATCTATCTACCAAAACAAACACAGCAATTATACGAAAACAACTACAAAACACTTTCCAAACAATTAAAACTAGATCTCAACAATTGGAAAAGCATTGATTGCTCATGGGTAGGACAAGCTAATATAATAAAAATGACCATTCTACCCAAATTAATTTACCTATTTAGCGCCATACCTACCAAACTACCAAAAAACTTTTTTACTGAATTAGGAAAAACCATAACAAAGTTCATTTGGAATAACAAAAGATCAAGAATATCAAGGGAAATAATGAAAAAATGTGAGGAAGGGGGCCTAGCAGTACCATATATTAAACCATACTATAAAGCAGCAGTCATCTAAACATTATGGTACTGGCTAAGAGACAGAAGGGAGGATCAGTGGAATAGACTTGGGGTAAGTGATGTCAGCAAGACAATGTATTATAAACCCAAAGAGCCGAACTTTTGGGACAAAAATCCACTACTTGACAAAAACTGCTGGGAAATTTGGAAAACATTATGGGAGAGATTAGGTTTAGATCAACATCTCACACCCTACACCAAGATAAATTCAGAATGGGTAAATGACTTGAATATAAAGAGGGAAACTATAAATAAGTTAAGTGAACACAGAATAGTATACTTGACAGATCTCTGGGAAAGGAAAGATTTTAAAACCAAGCAAGAGTTTGAGAAAATTACAAAATGCAAAATAAATGATTTCGATTATGTAAAACTAAAAAGCTTTGGTACAAACAAAAACAATGTAGTCAAAATCAGAAGTGAAACAACAAATTGGGAAAAATCTTTATGACAAAAAACTCTGACAGGGGTCTATTTACTCAAATATACAAGGAGTTAAATTGATTATATAAAAAATCAAGTCATTCCCCAATTGATAAATGGGCAAGAGACATGAATAGGCAATTTTCAGATAAAGAAATCAAAATTATCAATAAGCACATGAGAAAGTGTTCTAAATCTCTAATAATTAGAGAAATGCAAATCAAAACAACTCTGAGGTATCACCTCACACCTAGCAGATTGGCTAAAATGAAAGAAGGGGAGAGTAATGAATGCTGGAGGGGATGTGGCCAAATTGGAACATTAATGTACTGCTGGTGGAGTTATGAACTGATCCAACCATTTTGGATGGCAATTTGGAACTATGCTCAAAGGGCTATAAAAGAATGCCTGCCCTTTGATCCAGCCATACCATTGTTGGGTTTGTACCCCAAAGAGATCATAGATAAACAGACTTGTATGAAAATATTTATAGCTGTGCTTTTTGTGGTGGCAAAAAAACTGGAAAAGGAGGGTATGCCCTTCAATTGGGGAATGGTTGAACAAATTGTGGTATATGCTGGTGATGGAATACTGTTGTGCTCAAAGGAATGATAAACTGGAGGAATTCCATGTGAACTGGAAAGACCTCCAGGAATTGATGCAGAGTGAAAGCAGAGCCAGAAGAACATTGTATACAGAGACTGATACACTGTGGTAAAATAGAATGTAATGGACTTCTGTACCAGCAGCAATGCAATGACCCGGAACAATTCTGAGGGATTTATGGAAAAGGACGCTACCCTCATTCAGAGGAAGTACTACAGGAGAGGAAACACAGAAGAAAAACAACTGCTTGAACACATGGGTTGGGGTGGACATGATTGGGGATGTAGACTCGAAACTACCACACCAATGCAACTATCAATTTGGAAATAGGTCTTGATCAGTGACACATGTTAAAACCAGTAGAAATGCATATCGGCCTTGGGAGGGAGGTAGTCGGGGGGTGAAGGGGAAAGTAAGAGCATAAATCATGCAAACATGTTAACTTTTCTAAAAAATAAATATTAATAAATGTTAAAAAATAAATAAAAATAAGAATTCTCCTTTTAATCATGATTGTGAATAGTCCCTGAATCCCAGGAATCATACTCCAGACCTAGTACTCCTCTCCAATACACAATGCTGCCTCAAAGGGTTTGATGTCTCCTCTTCCAAATCCTTCCACTTTTTGCTTTATTGTGTGACAATACATAATCACAGAATTAAAGTATGCTATTGTAGTTTCAATCTAGATGTCCATCCACTGAATGTATAAGGAGTAAGGTTTGTGTGATGGAGCAGAAAGCACATTTGCTATGGAGTCAGAGAATTTAGGTTCAAATCCTTCTTCTGGTGATAACAGAGTGTACTCTTGAGTAATGTTCATTGGAATTTGGGAGATCTCATTTAAAAGTGTATATATATATTTTCTATGGACACGTGGGAACTATCAAACTACATTTCCCAAGGTCCAACGGGTTTTTGGTTCCGGTTCTTTGGGCGTGGGGACGCCTGCGTCTCCATGCATAGGACAGTTTAAATGGGAGGAGAATCCGAAAGGAAGCTCTCTCTCTTTAGCTAGCAGGCGCGGGAAGGCTATGAAAGGTAAAATGGCGGAGACAGTTTGAATACTTACAGGCGTGGTCTTATATATATTTTACCAGCATGGCCATGGCTTTAATTAAAATACTGATTTCTATTATTATATCAGTGTTTATTATTTTTAATCATAACAGTAAACAATTAAACCCTGCCAGCCTCAGTAACTTTTTTTGTAAAATGAATGCCTCTCCTCCCTTTGTGCTCTAAACTTAAAATATTTTGAAGTGGAGTCTCAAAGCAAAGACCTATGAGCAAAATATCACTTAGGCTGTAGAGGATATTCTTGTTCATGGGGATTTCAGTTCAATGGCTTCAGAGTACCCTTTTCACTTTCAGTTTTTTTGACTCTGTGAATCTAAACCCCCTAAAAAAGAACACATTCCATTAAATCAGCAATCAAATTTAAATCTCTCAATACCTAACACAATACCTTACACAGTGAGTCCCAAATCTATCTGTATGGTGGCTGAATTATATTCTTCAGGTTTGTTTAGATCTATCCAGACCTTCATTGCCACCCTATGATCCTGGCAAACTTTGTTTCTTTGGTGGAGCAGGGTTCCTTCCCCTAATGGTTTTCTTCCTTTGTGAGTCTGACCTTACAAAAGTACTGGTAGTTGGGAGTTTGAGGCTAGTGGAGAAGTGGCAAAAAATGTTGAAGAAGATTGGTGAAGCAGTGAGAGAACCCTGAACATAGGTACAGAACCTTGAGCCAAGAGAAATAAATACCTCTTCAAATTTGCAAGTATGATTAAAAAGGAAAGTAAAGGTGTTTTGAAAAAGAGATAAGTTTAGGTAAAGAAAGAGAAAAGGCCTCTTCTAAGTAAAGAAGGAGGTAAAAATTCAATAAGAGGTGCATAATTACTGAACAGTATGGAGAGACCATGTAAAGTGAGACAATATGATTTTGCTGTGGACTGGATCTATATGACTCTGAATTTTTCTGCAATAGTCTGGAAAAATAAGAGAAGAAGGAGGAAAAGGAAAGAGGTGGAGGAGGAAGAGGAGGAGAAAGGTAAGGAAGAGGAAGGGAAAGAGGAGGAAAAAGAAGAGGAGGAAAAAGAAGAGGAGGAGAAGAAGGAGGAGGAGAAGAATTAGACCATGACCATGATCATAACCACAACAATGGGAATTATTCAAGGCTGGGGATTAGAACTCAAAGAAAAAGTCAAGAAGTTATGTCAAAATCGCTGCTGAGGTAGCAACCTGGCCACATAGTCTACGCTGGACAACCAATCAAGTTTAGTCAGGTTGGGTTAATGTACTAAGTAGAGGTAAGGTGAGAAAGATATGAATAAGATTAAGAACAAACCATACAAAGTAGAGTGGAAGTAAGTAGCAAAAGGAAACAATGAGAGAAAATAAGTCAAGAATAGAGGGGAACTCTAAAAGTAAAGATAACTTGGGAAGTGGTTTACGCTAAGAGTAGTAGGTAAAAGGAAGTAAAATAAATGAGATAATAGCATCCATGGTAAATTGAAAGGTACATGTTAGTATCAGAAAACACTTACAGAAATAGGATTTATTTTTTCTCTAAAGAAGAGATGAACCAGGAAAATTTGAAGGAGTAGTTATAGTGGATAGGAAGGCAGAAAATAGTGATAAGCAAACATATACTCTCATGGAGTTAATGCCCCCAGTTACAAATAAAACTCATTTTTGACACTTCTAAAGAGTCCTTGATGCCCTAAAATTTTCTTCTTCCATATCTGTGTGCTGACAAGCTCTAAATACATGATTTTCAGAATGTCAGAGGTAGGTAGGATAAATAGGACAATCAATCAACCAGCAAGCACTTATCCAGCATTTATTATGACTCATGGATACCAAGAAAAGGCAAAAACAATCTTGCCCAAAAGGAGTTTATGTTCTAAGGAGGGAGAAAAAGATATAAAATCAGTACATGTAAGATTAAAAACTGAGCAAATGGAAAATAAACCTAAATGGGGATGGCACTAATGGCTAGAGGAAGGTCTTCTAGAGAAAATCAGAAGCCAAAACATGTTTCTACTGTCTTTGAAGACAATCAATGTCTACTTCATAACATCTGAAGAAAATTAAATAGAAGTTGAAATGAACAATCTAGCCTTACTAAGTCACACATCTAAAGCAACTCAGTACAAAACAATTATGCCACATCTCGGTCATCCTACAGAATGAAAACAAATTTAGATTTAAAGTAATTCACCCTAGCTTACCAAGAAAAGCACCAGATTTCATGGTTCCCCGTAGAGCTTAAGTGATTTCAAAGCCCTACCCCTCTCAAATTTCCACCAAGGTAAGATACATTAAGAACCTAAAGAAAGATGGTGACAGTGGGGTTGGAAAGGAAGGGATAGAAGCAAATGATATTTCAAAGATATCCTAAGTAAAACTTGGGAAATGCCTGGATTGGGGAAATGAACATGGTAGGACTCAAATATGACTATCAATATTATAACCAAAGAATAAATAAAAATAGAAAATAAAGTTTTTCTTTACTTTCATGTTTTCTGAACATCACTGAAAAATGGAGAAAAGAAGCATATTCTCATGAATAGATAGGTTACTGACTTATAAAATATATATAACTCTCATTTCGCTAACCAAAGCTAATTAAAATTCTATTAAGATGATATTAAGTTCAGATTTTGTGAATCAGAAATTTTATAAGCTATACATTTAAAGTTATATATGATGGAATTAATAGTGACCGGCTGCTTTTGAAATTATTACTGTCATATTTTGTGATAGTCTTGAATTGATCTGCATAAGAACATAAATCCTACAAAAAATAAATTGACTTTTTAAGCAGCAAGATGTGAAGAACTCAAGCAGCTTGAAACTAGAAACACATGCCAAATTTTTTGCTATAAATGTTATGGTATATTTTTGTAAAAAGACAGGCAGCTTAAGAACCAAGATTTCCCTCATTTTCTATTCATATAAACTATTCAGATCAAAAATGCATTTTTAAGAAGAAAAGAGAAAAGGAAAATATATTTGCAAAGGCAGCCATCTAAAGCCTATAATCCCTCAGAGAATTTAGAAAGACTTCGGAGTGGAACCTCTGGAAGCATGGTCAGGAGGCAGCCACCAGTACCCATTTGATGGGGAAGACAGCCAATCATTCCTGTATGCTACAAAAGCCGGCTGCTTATTTTCATCTTGAACATGGAATCAAAGGATTCATGAACTGAAAGGAAGGTCAACAGCTTCAAATGCAACCCATGCCTAAAAAAAGAACTGTTGCTGCAAATACATTGGGCAAATGTTTTGAAATGAGTGATGGAACTGCCAGTAAGAAGATTAAACAAAAGGCAGAGAATGGATCTAGCTGCAGAGGCTTCTGGGAGTTTCCTTTCAGTCTTTGTTTAAAGATCTCATAAGAGGAAACCTATCACCTCCTGAGACAGACTATTCCACTTTCATGTAACTCTAATAATTAGGAAGATGCACAGATACAGAAATGGGCCTGAAGTCAAGAAGATCTGAGTTCAAATTCAGTTACAGATGCTTACTAGCTCTATGATCTTGGGCAAGTCATGTGACCTCTGTTTGCATCAATTTTCTCTCCTGGAAAATGGAAATATTAATAGAGCCATGGTGGTCATGAGGATAAAATGAGAATATTTGTAAAATATTTTGCAAATCTCAAACCTCTACCTAAATGCTACTCGGGAAAGGAACAAGTATTTATATAGTACCTACTATTTGCCAGGAACTATGCTAAACATTTTACAAATATTATTTCATTTGATCCTCACAATAACGCTAAGAGGTTGGTACTGTTGTTACCTCCATTTTACAGTTGAAGAAATAGAAACAAAGAATGGTTAAGTGATCACACAGTTAGTAAGTGCCTGAGGCTGGATCTAACTCAGGTTTTCCTGACTTCAGGACCAGCACTCCATCCACTTTATCACTAGCTGCTTCAATAATAGTTTTATCTTTGCTGTTTTTATCATCATCACCATCATTATAGTAAGTCTAATTTTTCTCTGAAAAGCTCATCCATTAATTCCAGGTCTGCCCTCTCCAAACAAGCAGAACAAATCTTCTTCTTCCAGTACTGTAAAATAGTTCTCCTGTCCTTCGCTGCAAAGGTGCATGTGCTTTGCGTTGGCTTTAATAAAGATTGTTTGCTCATGTCCCCTCTTTGGTCAGTCTTTACTAGTAGTAACAATGATGATGTTCTTTAGTGTCCTGTCTGTAATCTGACTTCTTACCTCTAATCCCTTCCTATCTCTCTCCAAGCTATCAGGGCTCTATGAAAAGTATGTCCCTCAAAGGGTGCCCCTGATACTCCTAGAATGAATGACTCAAAGAACAGACCACTTATTAAATGTTTCCTATATGCAAAGCAGAGGATAGAAATGGGTCAGTCCCTGGTCTCAACACTCCCAAGATCTAGTGGGGGAGACAACACACATGGAATGTTTTAGCTGCAAGTCAGATGGAAAGGACTCGTGATCCTTAGGATTCAGGGGCAAAGAAGATGATAAAACCTCTTTTTTAATGTCATTTATACAAATAAAATTATAACAATTTCTGATGTTGAACCATTTGGCAATGCAAAGCCCTCGACCCACTGAATAGTCAGAGATTTATTCCTAAGAGCTTAACTCTGACAACTGTTGCCTAGCAGAGCAGTCACAGGGAAGAAACTCAATAGCTTAGGAATAACAAGGTCTGTGGACCAGTAAGGTGGACTTCTGTTGTTTTCCTATAACTTGTGATTTTGAGATTTCCTAGATCTTTAGATGCAAGAAAGGAACAGAAACTTCTGTGTGAAAACTGAATTGCCTGGCAATTATAGCATTTAAGGTTAACGTCATGCTTCAGCTAAGATATTTAATATAAAAGAAGTTGACTACTTAGAAGGAATAGTAACTATGCAGACACTCCAGTAGCAACATATTGAGTGAAAAATCACTAGTAAGTCTTTACTATGAGCCAAAGACTATTAAATTCTTTGAAACAAATAAAAAGGTAAATTTGGTTCTTGCCTCAAAGAAGCTCACATCCTAATTGGGGAAAAAAAACATGAAGTGGTACTAAGAGAGGTAGATTTTGGTCTACAAAAGGAACCAGACTTACACAAACATTCTAGTAGCAATGATTTAATTATGGTCCTAAATTACCAAAGGAAAGAGAGTAAAAGAAGAGAATCACAGAAGGTGAAGAAAGTCCAATGCCATGGGGCATCTAGGTGGCTCACTGGATAGATAAACAGGCCTAGAGAGGTGAAGTCCTGGGTTCGAGTCTGTCCTCAGACACTTCCTAGCTGTGTGACCCTAGGCAAGTCACTTAATTCTAACTGCCTAGTCCTTACTGCTCTTCTCCCTTGGAACTAATACTTAGTATTGATTCTAAGACAGAAAGTAAGAGGTTTTTTTTTAATGAAGAAAGAAAGTCCAGTGGCAATAGGATGGTCAAATAGTAAAATAAAGAATGGCTGGAGCTGGTCTCATATAATATGGTGGACCACATGTGAGATATACACCAACCAAGACAATAAGATCCCATGTGAATGTTCCAGAGATGAAAGGGTTAAGTCTTCCAGGGCATGTTCTCTGGCCCTTATGGCAAAGATGCTGATGATCTCGCTGGGGATTAAAGTGAAAGATGGTTCTATACTCAGCCATGCCTAATCCAGTGAAGCACTCATCCATATTGATGGTGGGCCTGCTTCATGGGGGAAGATGTTACCTTCTCTTTGAGCATCCATATGCCATAAAACCTTTGGAACTATCAATGAAAGTAAAATTTTCATAAAACAAAGTGCACCAGCTGGGAACATTGGAAGCTCTAGGGAGCTATAGCAAGCAATAGTGACCAGTGTGGTGCCACAGTACTCAAATTGGGGCGGCCAAGTCCCCAAGGCTCTGAAGTCCCCAGGATTAGAGGGTGCTCTGAAGATGCCAAACTCTGAACTTACCACAATCATAGTCACATAATACCTGAAAACTTCTGTTATAAACAAGTAAAATAGAAAAGCTAAAAGATATATACCTATGATCAATAATGGCTTACCCTGTAAAGCTGAATATATAGTCCTAGAGAGAAAAACAGACCTTGAATGGAATAGAGGACTTTCAAGCATTTCTGATGAAATGATCCAAGCTGGGTAGGAAAACTAAACTACAAATAAGAAAGCATAGAAAAACCTAGAAAGGCAAATTTATTTGAGCAATTGGAAGAGATTGGATGATGTACTAAGATTCTAATAGGGAGAAAAGAGGCAAGTGAATCTTTCAACTTTAATGTCTTCAAAGAGCCTTGAGGGAGTTTAATCAGTAAAATTTGAGGGCCTGTGGGTTGATGGATTCTGTTCTGAGTGTTTTAAGAGAGCCAAGAGAAGAGAGGATAAAAGGAAGAATATGATAGTGGAGAAAGGAAAAAGAAGGGTATGGAATTCTCTATTTCTCATAATTGGGATGTGTTAGAGAATACACAAACATGGAAGAAGAGGTCAGGGAATTGGGCATCAGATGAACCTCTCTTATCTCAACTGGACAAAGCAGGACTGAGGACATACACAAGAAAAATGTAATGTAAAAATACATCAGAATCAACAGGAAAATAAGCTGAGATAGAAGTGAGATTAAGATGGAGAATAATATCAGGGAAATAATAGTTCCAAACAGAACACTTTTTGATACTGAAGGAAGGACTAAAAGGGAGTGACAGAAAAAAGAAAAGGGCAAGAATATAAGAGGAGACATACTCCCAATTGCCTCTGAAGGTATTGAGAAATGGTTGACATATACATATAATAAAAGATTATTATGTTATAAGAAATAACAAAAAAAATTTCAGAGAATCCTGAGTAGTATAAACTGATAGGGAAAAAAACAAGACCAAAAGAAGAAAAATTTACATGGAAAATAACACTGTAAAGAAAAAGAATTTTGAAATGCTTAAGAATTTTGATCAATGCAATGACTAATGTATCTTCAAAGGTCTTATGATGAGGACTACATTAGCCACCTCCCACATAGAAAAGTGACAGAAGATACAGAGATGTACATTCTTGGACATGATGACCTTGTGGAATCCTTTTGTTTCACTATGTTAATTTGAGTGATATGAGATGAGGAAGAGGGAGCTAACAGTGAATGGACTCAATTTTTTTTTTCTGTAAAATATAAGGCAAGCTTCTTAGCTGAGAGGGGAATGGTAGGAGGAGCCATGGGAGATCTGAGGAAGGATAGAAAGTCTGAAAGAGTCACTGTGAGGAGTGGGACAAGTGAGTTGATAAAGGAGGTAGAATAGAATTGCCTAGTAGCAGTAAGGACCCAGTTGACATCAAGTAATATAAATTTCAGGTGGACACAATCAGAATGGTTGTGTGATTTTCTCCATTTTCCTTCAGCAGCATGTATGTAGGAACAAAGGCCAGGAATGATGGGACTGATCCATCCATTTTGTGAAACTGAGGTTTCACAAAATTAAATGGCAATGTGACAAAGGGTCAGAGACTCAGGAGAAGAGGAGAGTATAGAAATTAATTGTTTCCCAGAAGTTCAAGATGGAAGAAAGAGGAGAGACTGACTAATCTAGGTAGTCTGGGAGGAAACTGAGAGGTTGAGGGATTGAAGGAGTGTATGAAGAGTAGAGTTTGATAAAGGAAGGGAGAAGAAGAGTTAGAAAGGCCATGGATTATGATCAGAGAAGAGGATTTCAGAATTCTTGAAAATTAAGGTAGTGTATTTGTGAGGGATAGCAAGATCAATAGTATCTTTGTGAATGACTGAGGTAGGGTAGAGGAATAAGTCATGGAAAGTGAATAGGTTGAAAAACTAAGTGGTAACAGAGTTTAAGGAAAAATCAATATGTATGCTGAAGTTCTCTAGTATGAGGGTAGGAATTGGAGAGAAGAGAAAAATTGTGAGCCAAGTACTAAACTCATTGAGGAAGGAAGGGGGTGACTTGGAGGTCTTTGGACAACTAGTATTTGTATTCGGTGGTAGTATTGCATGAATCTCAAAGAAGGAGGAATAACTGAGTGATAGAGGTAGAATTTGGAAGTAGAGATGGAGAACAAGAATTGCTTCAACTCCCCTACCTCAACAAGTAAGCCAAAGATGAGTAAAAGTGCAAGAGGACTGGAAAGGGTGGTCAAAATCCATGTCATCAGGGGGAGAAGATCATACCCTTTAAGAATTAAAGAGCTAGGGAGGATTATCTTAGAAAAGAGCAGTTTTAGAGTTACCAAGATAGCTTTCATCAATAATTTGGAGGGCTGTCCCATGGAAGAAAAACTAAGCTTGTTCTATTTTCCCCAGGTATCAGAACTGGAAGATGAACTAGATGTTCTGAGTTCCATTCATCTCTGAATCTAGGATCCAAAGAAGTTGCAGAGAAGAATATTGGGCTTAAAAGTAAAAATTATCTGACATATACACAAAAGTAAATGAGCTGCCTCAGGAATTTGTTAGTGTGTTTCTTGTTACTTGGTTAAGAGGACTCGTCAATGATTTCTGTACAAGAGGTACAAGTTTAGGTTGAAGTAGTTGAAATTGAAGGTCTCTTGTATCTGAGATTCTCTAATTTGGTGATTCTATAACAATTAATTTCATAAAAGGCTTCTTTGTAATTTTATTATACTTCTAAGTTTTGGAACTCTCCAAGGATTTCCTAACACTATATTTATACAAGTATTTTTGTTTAGAAAAAGAGGTTCCAATATAACATTGTCACTAATAAATGGGGCATTAGAGCAGAAACACATTTTTAAAACTTGTGTTTAAAAGACCCAAAAGGCTCAATTAAAATCTGACAGTGCAACATAAATGTGTATATTTTAAATTTAACAAGAAAATTAAAATTAGCAAGCAGAATAAAATTTTTGAACATTTATAATCAGTTTTCAGAATGCTCTCTGATTTTGAGTGGTTATTTTAATCAAAAAAGACAAAAAAATATGATTGAAAATTCTTAGAATTTTCAAGTACTATAAGACTAACCTGATATATAAACAAAATGCAATATCCAAACATCCTATCTAATTCTAGCCATATATAAACATTATTAAAACATTAAAATGTGCTTCAAACTAGTCAAAAGGTTTCTAAAATGCCATCTGGGAGTAAAATATAGGCTTACATAAGCAAGATATTTAAATCTCAGACATCTGAAAGATATATGTACATACATGTGTGTATATATATATGTATGAACATGTGTATATATATGTATATATACACATATATATAATATATGGCATTAAAATGCAAGGAAAATATTTCTTAACAGATTTGTCAAGCCATCATTTTTCATGCATTATCCATATTTTCATTAATAAGTTAACAATGAAAATGATATCTATAGCAATGTATTTAAACATAAGCCATAATTGTATATTTATAACAAAAACAGACTAGAAATATCTTAAGGTGCTCCCTCATCCATAATTATAATAGTTTAAAAATAAATACTTCTGAAGAAGAGTTTGAATCAAATTGATATAATTAGGCAGGGAGGATATACCTATAATTTCATTGATATGAACTTGAACTTTCATTGAATTTGGATTCAGTGATGTCACAAATATATACTAGTTTTGTGACCATTAGTCACTGCCCTAGGCAGTTTTCTAATTTTCTTTAACAATCAGAGGCTATGCTATTTGGTGGATATATGTTAAGTACTGATATTACTTCACTGTCTATACTACCTTTTACTAAGATGTAATTACCTTCCTTACCTCTTTTAATCAGATCTATTTGTGCTTTAGATTTGTCTGAGACCATGATTGCTACTCCTACTTTTTTTATCTCAGTTGAAACCCAATAGATTCTGCTCCATCACCTTAACTTTATTCTGTATGTGTCTACCTGCCTCAAATGTGTTTCTTGTAAACAACATATCATAGGATTCTGGTTTTTAATCCATTCTGCTATCCACTTCCATTTTATGGATGAGTTCATCACATTTACATTCACACTTATGATTACCATCTTGCTGTCCCCTTTTAATCCTGCCCTTTCTCCTTTCACTCTCTCCCTCCACACAAGTATTTTATTTTTAATCACATATCCTCATTCTTCCTTCCTTATATTAACTCCCCTTCCCACCACCTCCCTTTTAATTCCCCTCCTACTTTTCTAAAGCATCTTTTAATCTCCCCCCACCTAACCCCCCTTTATATTACTCCCTTTAGCACCAACACCTTTCTTATTTCCCTTCTATCTCTCTAAAGAGTAAGATAAGATTTTATACCCCAAAGGCTGTTATTCCCACTTTGAGCCAATTCCAATGAGAGTAAGATTTAAGTATTACCTATCACCACCCTCATCCTCCCCTCCACTGTAATAGATTTTTCTCTCTGTTACTCTTTATGTGATGTAATTTGCCCCATTTTACTTCTCTCTTCCCATTTCTCTCAGTGCAATCCTCTTTTTCACCTCTTGATTTCTTTTTGTGTAACATCCTAAACAGCTTACCACCGAACCTTTTGTCATACTTTTTCAAACATCTATGATAATAAAAATTTTAAGAGTTATAAATATTATCTTTCCATGTAGGAATATAAACAATTCAACCTTATTGGATCCCTTCAGTTTTTTCTCTTTCTTATTTACCTTTTCATATTTCGCTTGAATTTTATATTTGGACATCAAATTTTCTATTTAGGTCTGGACTTTTCTTCAGGAATGCTTGGAAATCTATTTTATTAAATAACCATATTTCCCCCTGAAAGAATACTGCTTTGAGGGATAGGTTATTCTTGGTCTAAAATCCAGTTCCCTTGCCTTCTGGAATATCATATTCCAAGGCTTCTGATCCTTCAGTGTAGAAGCTGCCAGATCCTGTGTAACCCAGACTTGGGCTACCTGATGGTTGGATTGTTTTTTTCTGGCTATTTGCAGTATTTTCTCCTAATCCTTAGAGCTCTTAAACTTGGCTTTAATGTTCCTTGGAGTTGTCATTTGGGGATTTATTGAAGGAGGTGATTTGTGGGTTCTTTCCATTTCTATTTTATCCTCTTGTTCAAGAATATCAAGGCAGTTTTCTTTAATAATTTGTAATATAATGTCTGGGCTATGTTTTTATCACAACTTCCAGTCAGTCTAGTTATTCTAAGATTGTCTCTCCTGGATTTATTTTCCAAAGTCAGTTGTTTCTTCAATTAAATATTTCATGTTTTCTTCTATTTTGTCACTCTTTTTATTTTGTTTTATTGTTTCTTGATGCCTCAGAGAGTCATTAATTTCTATTTGCTCAATTCTAATTTTTTTAACCCTTACCTTCCATCTTGGAATCAGTACTGTGTATTGGCAATAAAGGCAGAAGAGTGGCAAGGGTAGGCAATAGGGGTCAAGTGGTTTGCCCAGGGTCACACTGCTGGGAAGTGTCTGAAGTCAGACTTGAACCTAAGACCTCCGGTCTCTAGGCCTGGCTCTCAATACACTGAGCTACCCAGCTGCCCCAAACCAATTCTAATTTTTAAAAACTGGTTTTCTTCCATGACCTTTTGTTCCTCTTTTTCTACTTGGTATAGTCTATATGGTCTAGTCTACATCTTCATTGGATATTTTTACTTCTTTTCCCAATAGGTCAATTCAATCTAACCCTACTGAGAAAGTCAGAAGGAATAAACCAAAGGGAACAGAGGAGTGAGGAGGTCAAAAAAGGGAGGGGATGAGAAGGGAGAGGGAATTCATTAGGCCTTAAAAATAAAAAAGAGGGGAATAACAAGGGAGGGGGCAGAAAGGGAAGTCAATCAAGGGAGGGGATAAGGGATACCGGCTCAAAGCAAACCACTGGTTTAAAAGAAAATAGTTATTTCCTCATTATCTATACTCCCTTTTATCAGGTTGTAATTACCTTCCATGTCTTTTTTAATCTCATCTATTTTTACTTTGGCTTTGTCAGAAATCATAATAGCCACTCCTGCCTTTTTTTCTCATTTGAAGCCCAAAAGATTTTTCTCGCTCAAGCCCTTTACTTTAAACTTGTGTATGTCCACCCACCTCATATGTGTTCCTTGTAGACAACATATAGTAGAATTTTGGTTTCTAATCCACTCTGTTGTTTGTTTCCTTTTTATGCGTGAGTTCATCCCATTCACATTCAGAGTTATAATTATCAGTTGTGTATTCGATGACATTTTGGTATCCTCCCTTAGTTCTACTCCTTCTTCTTACACTATTTCCTTTTAAACCAGTGGTTTGCTTTAAGCCAGTAACCCTTGTGCCCTCCCTTGATTTACTTCCCTTTTTACCCCCTCCCTTATTATTCCCCTCTTTTTATTTTTAAGGTCTAATGAATTCCCTCCCCCTTCTTCTCCCCTCCCTTTTTTGACCTCCCCATTCCCCTGCTCCCCTTGGTTTATCCCTTCTGACTTTCTCAGTAGGGTTAGATTGAATTTTATATCCCAATGGATATAGCTACTCTTCCCTCTCAGGGTTAATTACACTGAGAGTAAGGTTTAAATATTACCTCTTAATGCTCTCTTCCTCTCCTTCTTATAATAGTATTCATCCCTTCCCCTTCCAATGCCCTCTTTGTGTGTAATAGAATATACTATTTTTCTTATTCATTCAAGTTTCTCTTGGTGTCCTCTACTATTCACCCCCCTCTTTCCCACCCACCCCCTTATAATCTTAGACCATTTAGTACTCCAACCTCTCCCTGTGAATAATTCTTCTAATTACTATAATAGTGAATACTATTATAGTGAATAGAGTTCACTACAGAGAATTACACATAACATTTCTCCATATAGGAATACAAATAATTAGATCTTATTGAAGCCCTTAAAGAGGCAAATTTAAAAATAAGAGTTTTCTTTCTTTCCCCTCTGTTTCTTATTTACCTTTTCATGTTTCTCTTGGTTTTTGTGGTTGGATATCGAACTTTCCATTTAGTCCTGGTCTTTTCTGTGCAAATACTTGGAAATCTTCTATCTTGTTGAATGCCCATACTTTCCCCTGGAAGTATATAGTCAGTTTTGATGGGCAGGCGATCCTTGGCTGTAGACCCAGTTCTCTTGCCTTTCTGAATATCATATTCCAAGCTTTGGGGTCTTATAGTGTGGAGGCTGCCAGATCTTTTGTGATCCTGATTGGTGCTCCTTAATATCTGAATTGTCTCTTTCTGGCTTCCTGTAAATTTTTTTCTTTTACTTGGAAGCTCTTGAATTTGACTATTATATTCCTGGGGTTGTTTTTTCAGGGTCTAGTGTAGAGGGTGAACTATGGATCCTTTCAATGTCTATATTGCCGCCTTGTTGTAGAACTTCAGGGCAATTTTGCTGAATAATTTCCTTTAGTATGGATTCCAAATTTCTATTAATTTCTGCTTTTTCAGAAAGACCAATGATTCTCAAATTATCTTTTCTAGAACTGTTTTCTCAGTGAGATATTTCATATTTCCTTCTATTTTATCAGTCTTTTGACTTTGCTTTCTTTGTTCTTGTTGTCTTGATAGATCATTGGCTTCTACTTGCCCAATTCTTGTCTTTAGAGACTGGTTTTCTGCTATATTCTTTTGATTTTCCTTTTCGATTCTATCCTGTTTTCCAGCTGTTTGATTTGGGTCTCCAATTTGCTTATTAATTCTTTTGATTTGGGGGCATCTTTTTCTAATTGCCCAATTCTAGCCTTTAAAGACTGGTTTTCGGCTGTAGTCTTTTGGTTTTCCTTTTGAATCTGGTCTGTTTGGTTCTTCAAGGCTTCCAGCTGGTCATTTCTGGTCTTCAATTTGCTTATCAATTCATTTGATTTCTGAGCCTCACTTTCTAATCGTGAAATTCTGCCTTTTAAACTGTTATTTTCTTGCCAGATCCCTTCCATCTTTCTCATGATCTCATATTTGAAGTCTTCAAGAGCTTGTGACCCATTTTCATTTTTTTGGGAAGGTTTGGATATGATTACTTGTTTGTTCTCCTCTGCTGTTTGTTCTGTTGTCTGGATTTTTTCTGTGTAAAAGTTGTCGAGTGTTAAAGATTTCTTTTTTGGGGTTCTTGTCTCTGGCTTGCCATTGTTAACCTAGCACCCTCTCAACTTTATCCTCATGCCCAGGGTCTGTCTGTGCTCTTTAGGCTCCTGAGGTATCAGGTCTAGTTGTTCTCTGGGTCAAGCCTCCTGGTGGTCCCCTTGCTTTTTCTTCTACCCGAAGCTCGTTTAACAGTCTCAGGGCACTGCTTCCACAGTCATGCACCCCTCTATACTGGGTTCCCACTCACAGTCTGTGCCTGCACTCAGAATCCGAGTCTGCAGCTGCAACCGTGCCTCTGCTCAGGGTCTGTGTTCAAAGTCTGCACATTCTTTAGCCTCTTGGGGTCTTAAGTTTTGCTGCTCTCAGGAACAAGCCCTGGTGGTCCCAGGTAGCCATCAAAGACTTAATGGATGCCCCAAACTTGCTCTAGTTCTTGTGCACTGGCTTTGGCCCTGTAGGTGGTGTGGGGGGGAGAGGGAGTTGCTCAGTCTGTGTTTTAGTAGAGCTATTTCACCCCCTTATAGCATGGAAATGCCCTAATCCCACATACCTTCAATGCTGAGCCCTGTTGTGGGGTCCCTTCGTTCGTCTGGATTCATTTTTATATCTCTTTGAGGAGTCCTATATGTCACCTTTATAGTTTTTTAATGACTTTTAGCTCCTTCTTTAACTTTTCTCCTAATTACTGATGGTCTTGTTTCCAGTATGCACTTTTTTTAAGGCTTTATTTGTAGATATTTTAGAGTTGGTGTCTTCTTTTGTTTGAATCTTGAGTCATCGTCACCAAAGTAACTCTTTATCATTGGATTCTTTTTGTTTGTTTGTTTGTTCATTCCACTAACCTATATCTTGATTTTGGACTTTATGTTAATACTGGGTTCTCTTCAATTCTAGGAGGCAAGGGATATCTGCTCTAACCTTCTCTCCTTTTGCGTCCTTCTGCTTCTTTCACAGCTCAATCTAGGGGCTGCTTCCAAAGTGGTGTTTTCCAGGGAGAGGTCCATGACAGCACTCCTATATGAGCTCTGCAAATTTGGTCTATTGATTTGTGTATAGTTGAGTTTCAGTATACTGCTCCTAGACTCAGTCACTGTTAGCCTGCTGAGAGATTCTGTAGATTCAGAATCACTGAACTATTAGCTTTCCCTTTGCTCTTAACCCTATAAACCAATTTGATCCCAGATCTTCCAATGCTCATGTTCATTTATTTTAGCTCAGTATCTTACTTTGGAGGGCACATCATGGCCAAAAGTTAATAAATATTTATTAAGCACCTTCTATGTGTTAGGCTTTGTACTAAGTGTTGAGGATATAAAAAGATACAAGAGACGGGCCCTGTCTTAAGAAATCTGTAATCTAATTTGTACATAAATAAATATATACAAACAAATTATATAGAGGAATTAAATAAATGAAGGAAGATAAGAGGAGGATGAGAAAGATTTCCTATAAAATATGACATGCAAAAGGCATCATCCCCATCCTTTTGGATTTCATCTGCCCCCAAGAGCTCCCAATATGCCTTCTCCTTGGCCAGGATGTTAACCAAGGAATCATCATAACATTCTTAGGAAAGATGGCCTCCCAATGTACCAGTTCTCCTTGGACTAAATCCAATATGAAGTCCCCATCTTCTATCTTTGACATAGAGCTTTTCCCTTTGAGAATGTATTTCAGTGGGACTCTTGTTCTTGTTCAGTCATTTCAGTTATGTCTAGCACTTAATGATCCCAAATGGAGTCTTCTTGGCAAAGGCACTGGAATGGTTTTCCATTTCCTTCTCCAACTCATTTTATAAGATGAAGAACTGAGGCAAACAGAATTAAGTGATTTGCCCAGAATCACATAGCTAGTAAGTGTCCAAGGTCAGGTTTTAATTCTGGAAGATGAGTCTTCCCAACTCCAGGCCTAGCACTCTATCTACCACCAACTGCCCCAGGGACTCTTGTATACCATTACGTTAAACCCTCTTCTTGACACTCCCCTCAAGTTTTATTCTCCCAGTTTCAATCTTTCTCTTCTGCCTGTTGTCCCATTCTACTGAAGTCCTTCTTTTTGCTGAAAAACTAAAGGAGTAATCATCCCTGCACTAAGAAACTATGGACTTGATAAAGGTTCTTCCCCTTTGCCTTACACCTCCTCTATTATAAACACATAAAATTCAAATGAGCAACTAGAACAAAATTCAGTATATGGAATTTGAATCCAAAAAAGCAGGAGTTGCAATCATATGAATCAATAAACATTTATTAAGTGCTTTCTGTGTGCTGGGCACTATGTTAAAGACTGTTTTATCAGAAAAATAAAAAGTAAAAAAATTGACATCATCAATAGAGATTAACAAGGAAACTAAATGATCTTTTAAAGAAATGATAGACAATGAATCAATATCATTAGTAAATTGATAGGAACAAAATGGTATTATATCTAAATTCCACGGTCATTTATTAAGCACCTACTTATATTCCAAGCACTGCATTAGATGTTTTGGAAACAAAGATAAAAACAAAAACAAGACTAAAGGATTTGCATTACACTGAAAGTTATCCATCCCTACTAGTATGCCAGGTATTCCCTAGGTAATCACTGATTAGCGATTATTGATTATAAACTAATACCATGGCACCTGGGAAAAAAAATATCTTGCCTCTTGAATGTATTTGAATGATAAAAAAAGTAATCACTAAAAGTCACTGCCTGAGTTAACAAATTTTTCAAACATTAAAGTTCCAATATAAAAATAAGAGTACTATAGTTTTTTAAATGAAATCATAATTCTTATTTTCATCCTAATTGTTCAAAGATGACAAGGAAGTAAAGATATTTTAAAATCTCAGCTAAAGTACCATTTAATGTAATATATGTGATAATATATTCATAACATGATAGAGTCATTAGAAACTTGGGCTGAATTTGTCACATTCTACTGTTGGTCTCTGCTATTTTGAAACCTATGAATCCTTTTAATAAGATTGCATCATTGTCCAAGTTATTGTAGTTTATCAGGGCCAGAAATCAAGAAATAAAGTAGAAAACTTTTTTGCAAGTAGTCTTTCTGTAAATATGTCTTTAATAGACATAAAAAGTCAGGTATACTTCCTTAGAAGACACTATTAATGGTTATATATATCAAGATGTTTTATTATTTTAAAAATATAGTGCCATGGGTTAACTTCTAATTTTTATATAGCTAAAGTTCCATAGGTTTTAATTTATTTATTATACTTTCATCCTGGGCATTTATAATTGCCACCATTTTTTACTAAAAAGCAATTTTAAGTGTTTAAGAGTTTTTAAAGGTTTAAAAAGTTTAATAGTTCCATATTTATTTATTATACTTTCATCTTGAGCGTTTATTTTCTCATAAATACATTTCCTAAATTTTTTCTCACTTCATCACAATGTGATTAAAAGATCTTATTCTGAAATACTTGCTCTACTTAGTATTTTCTACTATTTACTTATTACTATTTCCTTGAGATGCTCAGAAAACTCACCAGAAAATGTTTTTGATATCTAGAAATAGATACTTTTGTTTTTGTTTTTGTTTTTTGTTTTTTTTTTAATTTTAAACCCTTAACTTCTGTGCATTGACTCATAGGTGGAAGAGTGGCAAGGGTAGGCAATGGGGGTCAAGTGACTTGCCCAGAGTCACACAGCTGGGAAGTGTCTGAGGCCGGATTTGAACCTAGGACCTCCCGTCTCTAGGCCTGGCTCTCAATCCACTGAGCTACCCAGCTGCCCCCGAAATAGATACTTTTGAAAAAATTTTAGGTGCATTGAAGTTGAATTGAGAGAAAAGAAGCTATTTAACTTTCCTGAGAAGTTTGAAAGCAAATTTTTACTTCCAAAAATATTAGAAAGATTGACTGAATCTCTGTTGTCTTCTATTATAAGCATTCTAGAGTTTCTCCATTAAAAAGATGAATGCTACATGACAAATACATTAATGCCAAAAATAAATAGATAAACTAACATTCCCTCCCTCTGGGATTTAATGCCAAGAGAAAATAAACTATAGAACACAGGAGAAAGAGCACTTTTCTTTACAATAAATCAGCTGCTGCTAGGCACAATTTATTTTAAGAAAGTCATATTAAATGATTTTTTTAGAAAAAGGTAGCTGCACTGTCAGAGTCCATTATATAGGCAGAAGAGTTCAAAATAACAAGTCAAATTGAAGTGTAAAGGGCAAACTAAGCAGACAGATATATTCATAATCATGTAACTCAATCCATCCAGAAATTCAAAAGGTATGCCTTATAAATAACATCTTAAACTAGCTATAATAGCTCAGAAGGAGAATCCCATACTTTCCATGATTAATTTTCTAGAAATAATTTTTTGTCTCCTCTCACAGAATTTACCAAACCTGCAAGCTGCAATGTACCTCGATGTTGCCCTAGTACAACCCAAAACTGAATGAGAATTCCCTCAATAGGGATCATTCAATAGAGAACATACTCACTACTTTCAGAGTCCAAAGGCACTAGCAGAACGCTCTAAAAGTGACAGTTTTTGTTTCACTGAGCATAAATCTGACCATTTGCAGCCTAGCATTGCTCCTAGTTATCCAAAACAAGCCTAATCTCTCTTCCACTGGACAGCTTCAAGTACTTGAAGATAGTCATTATATTCCTCTGAAGTCTAATCTCCAGTATAAACATCTCTAGTTCTTTCAAATGATATTTTTATGAACTGCTCTCCAATCCACTTCCGATTCCTAATCACTTTCCTCTGATTATATCCAGTTTTCCAGCTTGTCAATGTACTTCCAAAAAGAGTTTATAAAAATAGAATAAAAAACTCAAGACATGGTTTCACCAGGTGTGACAGGATCAGTAACTACTAAAATCAAATGTCAAGTTCTCTGAATTAGTTCCTCCTAAGGCCATCAGAGCAGGACTGATAGATAGGGAAGGATAGAACAGTGTTATGATGAGCTAAGTTATGGTGAGAATGTTTAAGAGGAATCAGGTACAGGAAGAGAGGGAAAGATAAAAGTTTATGTTTAGATAGAGGAATTTTAGAGTCCATTGTGGAAGTAGGTGATGAAGAAATAAAAACTATCTTCTCCATATACTTTTTTGTCTCTCTACAATGTAAATATCATGCGTGCCCTAGTTATCTTTTTGCAAGACTTATCCTCCTACCAACTATATGCTTCATGATCTTCAACAATCTATTGCTATGGTAAGTCTAATAATCTTTTCTCAGTCTCATCCTTCTTGATCTCTCTGAAATGTTTCAGAGAAATTGGTCTCTTCCTTTACCTTCCTTCATATCACCAGTATGCTATCTTTAGTGTATAGGGGTACCCCTAAGCTCTAGCCTCTCCTTTCTCTTCTGAATATTATTTTTCTCTTGACGAGCTTATCAGCAGCTGTGAATTCATGTCATCTCCATACAGATGATTCTCAAATCTATATATCGACCAAATGATGGCATTTCATTTCCATCTGGGTATCTCATTGACTTCTAGAATCCAAATTGTTCAAAGCAAAATTCACTATCTTTACCTTTATACCTGCCTTTCTTCCTAAATTTTTCCCTTCTTGCAAAACACCACCGTTCTTCCAATGACACAAGTTTGGTACCTGGGATTTATTCTGGATTCCACTCTCCCTTACCTCATGCCACCCTCATATTCAATGACAAATATACCTTTTAAGCATCTGCTCCCAGCTACCCCAATTAAGGTTCTCTTTATCTTTCACCTAAACTACTGAAATAGCTTTCTAATTGTTCTTTGGGTATCCTGCTACCTCTTTCAAATCAGTCCTCTGTATAGCTGCTAACTGATGTTGCTAATGCATAAATCTGACCTTCAGTGGCTTCCTATTTTCCTAAAATAACAATCAATCTACTTGATAATTAAAAGCCTTCATAATTTGACTCCCTTCAATCTTTCCAGTCCAATTCTACATTATAATATCTTACACATTCTATACTCCAACCAAATAAGATTACTTGATATTCTTACACAGTCTATCTCTTGTTTCCATTTCATTGCACAGGATTATCTTCCTTCCTTACCACTACCTCTTGGAATCTCTAATTCCCTTTAAGACTCAGCTCAAATTCATCCTTATATAAGTAGCTTTTCCTGTTCCCCCAGGTAGCTGGGAGGAATAACTTTCTGAAAATGAATACATTTTATATTTACTTAGCAAAGTACATGTTTTCTTTCAATAAACTCCTTGAGGATTATTTCATTTTTCCCTTTCAGTCCCCAATACCTCTAGAACACAGTGTTTAATAAATGTTTGTTGAATTGAACTAAATGAATTTAAGGAAAATTTTCCCATTAATAAGAGCAATTCAAAATGGAGAATATTGCATCAGAAGGGAGTGGGTTTCCCCATCATTTGGAGGGTTTTAAGGAAAAGCTGGATGGCCATAGGTTGGGTATATGGGTAGGGGGGAAATAGCCTAATAATTATACTTTAACGATGTTGTCTCAGGAATTAGTGACCACCTTGTCATTGGAAGTCTTCAGCAGACTCTGGATAGCCATCTTTCAGGAATCTGATAGAAGAGATTAGTGCATTGTATGAGGATTAGATCATGACTTCTGAGGTCGTTTACAATTCTAAGATTCCATAATGTCCTGGACATATGGTAATTGTAGGCATCGGGCCTCACTTTAAAATCTCTCAAGCTCCAAAATAATTTTTCTTCACTATACAGTAAAAGAAACTTCTCGTTCCCACAAGTACATCTGATCTCAGGTACATATTAAAAAAAGAAAATAGTCAACATATGTGGATGTTTGTCCTTCATTTGAAGATCAACGACCTCATAGGGTGATGTCTTAACTTGTGTGTGGACTGTATTTAAGTGAGGCAGAGTCACCGAAAGTCGTCAGTCTCCCTCTCTCTTCCAAAGTCATCAAAGTCTAGTGGCAAGACAGAAGTAAAGGTGACTTGGCAATGGCCCAGTGGATGACCTCCGCAACTTTGATGTCTGACTAAGTTCTAAGCACTCCACAGCACCTGTTTTAGTTACCTTCATGGCTGTTGGAACAAATTCTTCTCATCCATCCATTCTTCATGAGCTTGGGATAGATATCCCCGTAATTTACCAAAGGGTTTACTCTTAAACTGGATTAGTCCATCTGCTAAAATGACTTGTAAAACTCCAGTAAAGAGTTTTGTCTATGGCACATGCTTCTTGGAGGCATAGGTGAGAGTTGGGTATGAAGTGGATAACAAAGGTTGATGAGTAGCCCTGAAAAGGCCTCATAAGCCTTCATGCCACAGGTGCTAATCTTCCCTGAATACACCATATACAACAACAGGTATGGTGGTTCACACTTATAATCCCTGCTACTAGGCAAACTGAAGCCAGGTAATCTCATGAGTTTGGAAGGTATGAGTTGAAGAAGGGTTAAAATCAATTTAATGTCCACATAAAGTCTGGCATCAATATGATGAACCCCAAGAATTGGGAGTGGGAGGAGGTGGACCACTAGGCTGTCTAAGAAGGAGTAAATGGACCCAAGGCAGAAGCAGAGCAGATCAAACCACCCAAACACTCAGTAGTTAGATGAAGCCTGTGAGGGGCCTCTGTACTTCTATCCTTGGAGAATGGGATGGATGAGATGAGATAAGATAGAGATGAGATGAGATAAGATGGAGTTGAAATGAGATAAGACAATCTCATCTTTGTTGGGGTGAGGGCCTACTGGTACAGAACATCACATATACTCTTGGACTGAGCTGATAGTTTTGCTGAATTGCTTTTGTTTTCTCTCTTTTTTAAAATGGCTCTTTAGGAAGGGAAAGATGGTGGGACAAATTTGGAAATAAGAGCAATATAAAAATAAAGGATTAATAAGAATTTTAAAAGAAGAAAAAGGAAAGCAATATTTATTATCTGATTAAATAAATTCATTAAAATAAGAATATATATACATAATAACACATAGTCACATTCACATCGCATTTGTCTTACCATAAAAGAGAATATAACTGGAAAGAAAAGCAAGGAGAGTTTCTTTTCCCATTCTAGAGTCCTGAAGGCAAACACAGAACAGCACACATCCAGAAAACTGTTTTTGACACACTAGACTGAAAAGCAGATTGCTGCCTGTGTATTTACACCCCTGCCCCTTTGTTCTCATTATATTGTGAAGCTTCCATACGTTTTCCATTGGGTTATCTAACTTCGTTACCTCAGAAAATGAGTCTGACCAGCAAAGGACAGCAGCAGCTGCTGCAGGCTGCCATCTTCATCATTGCAAAGAAAGGACTGAGGAAACAACTGCTAAGCAAAATACACAGATAAAATGTAAGCCAAAACCCAAAGTCTCCTGCCCACCTGGGAACTGGTGCCCCTGAACATTGGATCTCAGACAGCAGGGCTACAGCTCCAGATTAGTGGACTGAAACCACAGCTTTAATTATTTTAGTTGCCCTGCACAAATCTCAAAAGAAAACAACAAATATGGGACAGAAATAAGATATGCATTTTTTACAATAAATATGGTCTCCATTTAAAGGGACATGGGAAGTGCTACTGCAGCCTAAATGAAGGCAAAAGAGCCGCAGACCCCTTACATAGATATGCAGTTGGCTATGGAATCTGAATTCACCCTAGACTCTATTCTACAGTGTGGCTGTCCCAAATTTGAGGCTGCATACTGTGTGGCCACTGCATCCAAGGTATATAAGAAAAAGGGAAATAGGTGCACAGAGCATTTACTTTCCTGGCTGCCTTGCCAAGGATTCATTTCTTTAATAGAACACACATAACATAAATGAGGAAACATCCAGGTTACCAAGACGATGTTAGTCAAAAGACTTACATAGCTGGGATATCAACTCACACCCATCAGATTGACTAATATGCAGGAAAAGGAAAATGACAAATTTTGGAGTGGGTATGAGAAAATTGGAACACTAATGCACTGTTGGGGAGTTGTGAACTGATCCAACAATTCTGAAGAATAATTTAGACCTATGTCCAAAGGGCTATAAAGTTGTGCATGCCCTTTTACCCAGCAATAGAACTACTAGGTCTGTGTCCCTAAAAGATTAAAAAGGAAAAAAAAAGATGGTCTATTTGTATTAAAATATTTATAGTAGGCAGTACTTTTGTGGTAGCAAAGAACTGGAAATGAGGGCCTGCCTATTGTATAATTAGGATCTGTATCCTAAAACTACAACTCCCAGCATCCCATTCTCTTTCTCATGTTACATGCTGACAGAGGAAGGATATAAATTTTGGTGCAGCCCCACCTTTCACTCTCTTCTCTTCCTGTCATGGCTTTGGTAGAGCGGGCCTTTTAAACAGGCAAGGAGAACTTAGTCACGTGGTCTTAATTTTGTTAGGTAATTGGGTTTTTTATGCTTCTATTTCCTTTTATTCCTCCTACTTCAAGTGATTATTAATAAACTTTATAAAATATAATTCTTGGAGTGTTGGTTATTAATTTAAATCTTACATTATCAATTGGGAAATGGTTAAACAAGTTATAGCATGTGATTATAATAGAACACAATTGTGCTTTAAGAAATGATGAGCAAGTTAATTTCAGAAAAAAATCTGTAAATACTTACATGAACTGATGCAAAATGAAGTGAACAGAACCATGAGAACATTGTACACTGTAACAGTATTGTACAATGAGCAACTGTGAAATGATTCAGCTATTCTCAGATTCAAGACAATTCTGAAGGACTTATGATGAAAGATGCTATCCAGCTCCAGAGAAAGAATGGAGTCTGAATGCAAATTGAAGCATGCTATTTTCTACTATATTTCTTAATGTATTTTTATATATGTATCTTCTTCTAAAACATGACTAATATGGAAATATGCTATGCATCAAATTGATTACCCTTTTTTAAAGAAGGGAGGGAGATAAGGAAAGAATTTGAAACTTAAAATGTTAGAAATAGAATGTTAGAAATTGTTTTATATGTAATTAAGGGGAAATATTATTGACTACACTCACACACAAAAAGACTTACTTAGATTTTTTTTCTCAGCAACAGAACAAGGATTTTTCTATAACCTGTTTCACTCTATAGCAAAGCCTGCATTGTCTCTCCTAACTAAATGCAATGATTATAGACTGCTTCCATAAGAGTTGGAGAAACAAAGTCAAAAGATAGTCCCTGTTCTCAAGGAAATCATGGTTTATTTGAGGAAATAATGTGAAAATAATGATGTACAAGAAATAGACTGGATAAATTGGAGATAATCAATAGAGGGCAGATACTAGCATTAAGGGAAATGAGGAAAGACTTCTTGTAGAAGATGAGATTTTAGATGGGATTTAAAGGAAGTCAGGGAAGCTGAGAAGGAGAAATGAGTGGGGAGAGGATTCCAGGCACTGGGTACAGTCATTAAAAAATCCTAGAGTCTGGAGATGGAATGTACTACTCAAGGTGCAGCACAGAAGTTAGTGTCACTGGATCAGAATACATGGAACTAGAAAGGTAGAAGGGGTATAGGTTGTGAAGAGGTCTACTACGGGTGATAAGGAACCATTGAAGTTCAATGAACAAGGAAACGACAAGGTCAAACCTGAATTTTAGGAAGGTTACTTTGACAGCTAAATGGAGGATAGAATAAGGTAGGGAGAAGCTTGAGGCAGGGAAACCATCAGCAAGTTACTGTAATAGTCTAGGCATGAATTCAACCAGGGTTCTGGCAATTTCAGAAGAGAAAAGAATTTGTAATAATAAAATAGACAGAATATGGCAACAGGTCGGATATAGGTGGTAGGAAAGAGTTCAGACGTCCAGTAAAACAATCAAGTTGCAAGACATCATTGGAAATTTTAGAGGAGAGTTTCAATTGAATGATGCAGTTGAAAGCAATTTGGAAAAGATTTTAAAAGAGAGCAAAAAGGAAATGGAATCATTACTTGGAAATGGAATTCAAAGAGTTTAGTCATGAAAGGGAGGAGAGATATAACAATCTGCTGGACAACATGGGATAAAATGGGATCACATGCATGTAGAGGGGCTGGAAAGGCAAAGTGTCACCTCTTCAGGTTAGACAGAGCTGACAGAACAAATAGTAGAGGAAGGCATATGAATGGTATAAAATGAGGAGAAAGGGAGAATAGCAAATGGCCTGAATTTTTTTCAGTGAAATATAAGGCAAGGTTATTAGCTAGGAAAGTAAAGGAAAGAATAGCCATTGAAGGTTTGTGTAGGAGGAACTTCCATGAAGGGGGAGAAAAAAAGGGTTCATCTCTATTCTCCCACATAACAGCTAATGCTGGGTTGTCTGGGAAAGAAATATAATAAAATAGATCATATAACTTTTTTTTAATTTTTTAATTTTTAATTTTAACTTTTTTGTGTATTGATTTATAGGTGGAAGAGTGGTAAGGGTAGGCAATGGGGGTCAAGTGACTTGCCCAGGGTCACACAGCTGGGAAGTGTCTGAGGCTGGATTTGAACGTAGGACCTCCTGTCTCTAGGCCTGGCTCTCAATCCACTGAGCTACCCAGCTGCCCCTTATATATAACTTTTACTATTTAAAAGAAGACTTTATTTAAGATATAAGAACTTCAAGGACTAGGCAAATAAGATTAAGTGACTTGTCCAGAGTCACATAGCTAGGAAATGCCTGAGACCAAATTTGAATTCAAGTCCTCCAGACTCCAGGTTTGGTGCTTTATCCACAGTGACACTCACTCCCCAAGATCACATAACCTTTAAAAGGTAGCTATCCTTAGGACAGTTATTTTAGTATCACTCAAAATGAGCACACATAGTCATATAAGTCAAAGGAAAACAAATAATATAAGTAAGCTTGCTCAAATAGGGTCCATTCTGTATCATTCTGATTAAAACTAAAGAAATTAAATAAATAAAATGGCATTATGTGTTAGTGTTTAGATATTAAATACCCTCCTTGACAATACTTTGGGGGAAGACCATAAACATGACCCCAAAAAAGCTCCATTTTAGAAATTTTATCCAGGGTTTTACTAGGGCATGAAAGTATCACTGTCTAATGACAGAGCAAAAGCCCTTTGGCTACAAGATACATCTTGGAAGCTAGTCCAGGATATGAGAGATCACAATACACTCCAAGTGTTTAATTCCCTTTGGAGATGCCCATAGGTCTTCAGTGCTCATCTGAGTTTGTTTTATTTCTTTCTGAGCTAGCCAGCCCGCTATATTGTCAAGTGGACCTCCATTTGAAAAGTCCCACAATTTTATAGGACCTAATGTTCAGGGTCTCACAGGATAGATCATTGTTGCCAGGAACTCTACTTGAATTGCCTTATATATTGCTGGGAGTCCACTGGAGAAATGTTTTCTCTATGTGCTGAAAGGAGTACCTTTCCTGAGAGTAAAAAAGTGAATTCCAACAAATCCCAAGTATTTATTCAGTCTCTATTGAGAATGCTTTGCAAGATTTGGAGTCTCTTTTGAAGGTAGTATTATCTATCACTTGGGGAACAGTTGAAGAAGTTGAGTTATATAATTGCAATAAAATGTTATTGTACCCTAAGAAATGATAAACATGATTATCATAAAAAAGAAAAACATGGAAAGACTTCTATGAAGTGAGGCAAAGTGTACAGAATTATTATGTGAGATCAACTGTGATAGACTAAAACAGTAAAGCACGGTTCCAAGAAAAAGCCAAAGGCCTCATGCTGAAAAATGCTATCCACAGCCAAAGAAGGAACTGCTGGAGTCTGGTTACAGATTAAAGCATGCCACTTTTCACTTTATTTCTTTCATGAGTTTTTTATCATATGCAGCATACATGTCTTCTTTCATGTCATGAGAAATATGGAAATACACATTACATGGCAGCACTGATGTAATCTACCTTGGGGCAGGGGATGGAGGGAGGGAAAGAATCTGAATCACAAAATCTCAGATAACCATTGTCAAAAATTGTTTCTGTGTGTAATTGAAAAAATATTTAAAAAATAAATTTTAATATTGTTCTTTCCTCATTGCTTTGCATTGAGGTATGCTCTTCAAGCACCTAGAAGATGGTGACATGAGAGCTTTGTAAAATACTGTTTCTTTGTTGAATTTATATAACTCTGTACTGGAGATAAGTAATATTTAGACCCATCAGCTATGGTAGGTCTGGACTATCACAAAAAAAAAAAACCTCTCAGTGTGGGGACTCTGTAAGAACTACCCTCAATGGATTGCTGAGAATCAGCATAGGACTCAGGAAGCCACTAAGAACTGTGCCACTTTGTTGAGTCACTGAGGGAGGCACTCACAAGGAAAGTGCTAGAATCTCCCAGGTCTCCAGACTACTACCTAGAACTAGGGTTGTGGACAAATGATGATATTTAATCAGGGGAAAACTTAGAGGAGGTTTTTCAACTATTTTTCATGGAGTTGAGCATGTGCTAATTTCTTCTCGTGAGAGCTGGTTCCTAAGTAAAGTTCACGAGCAAGGTAAAACTCCTGATTGGTCCCTTGATCTCAATTACTAGGTTCTTAATGACTGTGAAATTTAAGAACAGCTAAAGTACAAAACTTTGATATTCTGCCAGCTCTGCCCTGGTTTATCAGGATGAGAGCAAAGGGATCTCCATCCTCTTCCCCAAGCCCGCAGCAATGATGGGCAGAGCTCAAGCACCAGGTGTGTACTTGCTATCTTCTTCTTCCTTCGTGTGTCTTCCTTGGGAACAGGTCTGCAACCAAAGATCCTGTAAAATGAATACTCCCAGCCTTACCAGCTACTTCACTAGTGCATGAGTTTCTTTGTACCTTAATCGGGGGCAGTCAGAGCTGAGTTGGGACTTGTGATTCCTGTTTCAAGGAGAAGAAGTTGACCCTAAAAGGAATCGTTTGGAATCTGAAATCACTAACGAGATGCACTTGGAGGTCAGGAAATATGGACCTTATGAAGTGCTCAGGCATTACAAGTTGGAAGTAAAAGAGTAATATCTGTTTAGCAATCCCACAAAATGCCTTTACCTTTTACTTATAATAAATGCATGTGCTAAGTAATTGCTTTATTTCTATATTTATTAGTGTGTGTTTAATGTGTCCAACACGTTTAAAATATTTCTTTTGTGGTGGAGAAAATAAATAATAACCCTATGCCTGATGCCTATTCTGTAAAAGTGCCCTTCCTGGAAGTGTCTTTCTTCTGATAATTCTGTTATCCTCTGTTCTCCCATTTTTAGAGAGACCTTAGAAGTGAGCACATAGCTAGCTGGAGGGAGTAAAGGAGACTTGATTCACTGCTCTTTGGGATAGGTCATTCCCAGCTTAAACCCTAGACATGAGTTTAGAACAGAAACCCCTTTAATGGGAAAAGTCCTTCCTGAGTTAGTGTTTTACAATACTGACCTTGTTTTATTTTTTACTGTTAAGTGTAAGTCATATGTAGTGATAATTAAAACTCCCAGATAAATAGGAGTATAAATCTAGTCTCTCCAAAACATAGAAACACAATCACTATTTCATAATCCTTCAGTTATGTTTGAAGTTTGATAGCACATTATATCACACTCCCATTTTCCAAATTGTTTCAATCAATTTTATCCTTAAAGTAAACAAATGGAATAGAAAACCAAAATTATTGCTTTTACTGTAAATTACTCAATGGTGGGTAGCTGACTAAAAATAAATAATTATACAGTCAAAATGTTCATTTTTAAAACTTTAACATAAAAAGGGATACAAAAATACTAGAAACTCCTGGAATTATGGATACATAAAAAATTGAAGAAATTCAAACAAAGGTGATTTGAATCGTATTTTAAGTCTTCCCATTCTTATACAAGTTCAATTCTCCTTTTGTCTCAGGAATATGATTCCTTTTCATGGAAAGAAGAGGAGATTCCTTTTATTACATATAATACTCTCATAGAAACTATAATAAATTCATATTGGGCACTAGGAAAATGGACAGTTCTGTATAATCTTAAAGAAATATGCAAATGTCAAAGAAACCAGCAGACTCAAAGAAGGCCCTGAAATAATGCCCCTAAATATGTGTACCACCTTCTCTCAACCTCTTATATTACAAACAGATTTAATTTTCAAAGAATTATCTTACCTCTGTTATTTTATGTTTTCTTTCTACTTTTGACTTGAAGGTAGCTGACTCCCTACACCTCCTCAGTGAATCTTGAGACACTGATATAATCTGTCAATGTTAAAGAATATATTAAAATTAGTTTAAATAAACTATAAAAATATCACTTGTAATCAGAGTACATTTGTTATATATTATCAATATTGTATTATTAAGCAGAAAAATATAAAAAATATACACAAAGAAAAAAATATTTTTGGAGGCAAATGACTCTGCCACTGAGACCATGGCCAAGTCATTCACCTACCACTGACCTGTAAATGAAGGAAATTAGAAGACATTATCTCCAAGTTCCCTCAGACTCTACATAAATGGAAACTTTTAAAATTATGTATACAAAGAAAAGTCAAAGTAAGTTTGCCTTGACAAGTTGAATCACTTGGCATATAGTGTTTAAAAGAATTAGATATTCATTATTCTTTAGTATTAATTTGGTATTAATTCAAATTAGATATTTATCTCAGATATAAATAATCTTAACAATTAGCTAATCGGATCAAGATTTATTCATAAAAACAAATACAAGAAGAAAATATGTGATGATAGAAAGAATCTAGCTTGATTGCATCTGGGGTGACTTGCTATGACTTTATCTATGTTAATTCATTTTAAATAACATAGTTTTAAATAACAGGGACATTTTAATGTGTTAAATAGCCTATCACCACCTTACTGGATAGGAAGCCTGAGCCCTGAAGGTCAGAAAAGGGTGACCAGAGCCTAGATGAAGACAAGACAATGAAGGGTTGACAACTCCCATGAAGTGGGGTTGATGGATGCTATTGAACCCATGTCTGCTGTGGTATAATACTAACTTAGGTAGTGTCAGACAGGTAGTAACTAAGGTCAAAAGCTGACAGCGAAGCATTTTGAAAAGAGAGGAGGGCCAGGAATGCCAAGATAAAGAAAGAGAGCAAAGAGCCCTAGAATGAGCAATAAGACAAACATGCACAATCACGTTACAGGAATGGAGAGATCAGCAGTTAACTCAGATTGTGTGACTGAGATGAATTGTTTTCCAAGCCTGAACTTCCTTTCCCTTAGCTCCTTCCCTCCATTTCCTGATGTTGTCAGACACCTATGCAAATCCTAATTCCATCCTCCTTCTTAAAAGATGTACCCCCGGAACTAAAGTATCAAATAATCACAGAATTTCAGAGTTAGGGGGGGAAGAAAACTTACTGGTCAATTAGTCTAGTCCACAACAACAACCAAAAAAAAAAAATCCTACCACAATTCACCAAACAAGTGATTATCCAGCCTCTGAAGAATTCCAGTATGGGGTAAGCCCACTACCTGCTCTTCATTTTTTAATATTTCTATTAAAGAATTTTTATATTAACCTTAATTTTGCAGCTTTTTTACCTCTAACCACTAATCCTACTTCTGACATCTAGATCAAACTAGGAACAGTCTAATACAACTCTAACATTAGAAGCAGCTAAATGAAACAGTGCATAGCATGCCTGACCAAACTTTAAGAAACCCAGAGTTGGAATCTCGCTTCAGACACTTAAAGCTGTGTGACTCCAGCAAGTCATTTAACTTCTCTCAGATGAGTTTCCTCATCAATAAAATGGAGATAATAATAGCTGTCTAAAAGGTTTTTTGAAAGGGTCAAATAAGGTAATCATTGTAAAGCACTTTGTAAATCTTAAATTCTTAAATTGCTATACAGATGCTAATTATTATTTAACATGACAGTTTTTCATATATTTGAAGACCACATTTAGATCCCCTGAAGACTTCTGTAGTCTAAATATCTCTAGTTCCTCAAATCTTGAACTCAAGGTCCTTCATCTTCCTCTTTTGAGATTCTCTAGCCTATCAATGTCCTTCTTAAAATGTGACATCCAGAACTGAACACAATACCTCACATGGAATATGTCACAAGGAATCCTCTGAGTGGCCATCCAGCCTTAGGGGGAGTACAGCAGGACTGTCCCCTATTTATTCCTGGATACATCATGTTGGTTTTCTTGGCAGGCATACTATGCTGCTAACTCAGACTGAAATTGCAGTCCACTGAAACCTCCAAATATTTTTTTCCTATAAACTTTAGGCTAATAATGTTTTCCCAAACCTAACTGTAGGATTTTACATAGATCCCTTTTAAATTTCATCCTATTTAGTTCAGTTGAATGTTGCATCCTGTCAAAAAAAATTGTATCCTGATTCCTTTATCCATGGTGTTAGTTAATCAAGAAGCATTTATTCAGTACCTACTATGTGCTAAGTGCTATGCTAACTAAAAACAAAAATAGCCCCTTCTCTCAAAGAGCTTACATTCTAATAAGGGAGATGACATTTGTAAACCAGATCATACTCAATTGATATGGAATAAATGGAAGAAAACCTAAGGGAGGTGGCACTAGCCTAGGAATGCCTCCTGCTCCAGGAGGTGGCACTTGAAGCCTCTGACTTCAAAGATCTTACATTCTAACAGAGGAAGACAACACATAGAGGCAAGATGGAAAAAAGTTGGGGGTTCTTTATGATGGTTTAGGGCTAATACTCAGGAGGCATTAATGGAGGCTCGGTTCTGAGCAACATTTGGCAGAAAGGTCAGTTAACAGAGACTATGGTGGTTCCAGGGGAAGAGTCCAAGGTTCAGGTGGGAAGGAGATAAGAATGATCAGGTCACAGCAACATTGGCATGGAGAGGAGCATTTCAGAAATAGGGAATAGCTAGAGATAGGGTGGCAGCTTCAAGAAACAGCAAGAAGTCCAATACACCTGGATCAAAAAGTGCACTCACAGAAGCGCATAAAGAAAAGGTTACGTGATGAAGTGTTTCACATGCCAAACAAAGAACTCTACATTTGATCCAGGGGGTTTCAAGAAATCACTGGAGTTTATCGAACATGGGGTGATGAGGTCAGATCTAGACTTAGGAAAATCGTTTTGGAAGCAGGGTTGAAGATAGATTAGAGTGTGGAGAAACATGGTAAGGAAATTAAAAAGAAGCCTATTGCAATAGTCCAGTCATGAGGTGATGAAGGCCTGAAATATAGTGAGGGCTAAGTGAGAGAAGAGAAGGGGGTCACATTGGAGAAATAGTTCAGAAAAGTAATTTATAAGATTAAGTAACTGATTTGGATATATGGGGTGAGTAAGATAGAAAAGTCACGTGTGACACCGAAGTTTTAATTCTGCATGAATAGAAGGACAGTGATCCCCTCAAATGTAACAGGAAAATTTAAAAGAGAGGAAAGTGTGGAAGAAGGGATAGTGAGTTCTGCTTTGGATGTGTTGAGACTGACATGACTATGAGACATCCAGTTTGGTAAGGGATTGGGACCCTAGAAGAGCCTGTGACTCTTTCTACTCTACCACATTCTAGAGTTTCTTGCAAACCAATAGCTCCTTTTTCCAGACTATGTAATGGAGGTAGCAGCCAGAAAATGCCATTGCTTCAGTCTTGCCCCTCTATATCTGCTGTGGTTGAAAACCCAACAGGTTACACATCCTTATAATTAGAATCTAAATTCTTTTGATTAAACAACTCTTGCATGATTTATCATACAATCTAGCCATAACAATTAACTGCTTAAAATACATAATGTATGATTAGAATTTTTGGATAGCATATGAATTCTGAGTAGATAAGCTTCCTATGTCCTTCCAAAAATTATTTCACCATTAATATCCTCATTATTCACATTTCAGAATTCTTTATCTTCATCTTGTCTTGTAGATAATATATATTAAAAGGGTAGTTACAACCCTACACCTCCGTTCTATTTTTAACAATACATAGTCATTCACCTTTCAAATGGCTTATGTTTAAAATTGCCTCTATTCAGACCATAAGCACTAAGAATGCTTTCATTGGTACTTTTTCCTAGAATTCTTTATAACTGATGATTCTAAAGCAGAAAAAAGCTGTTTTGAAGCTTTTTTTATGTGAAAACTACAAATCTAGACAATCTTAGCCAGAATAATTTGTATAGTGTTCATTTAGTAGTTAGATGTTAATATATATCTCTTGAAGTATCAAAATAACTTATCTTTGCAATATTTCTATTGACACTATTATTTTCATGTGCATGATGTAGTCTGGAGAATTCATGAAGCATCTTTCACTTTTATTTTGTAGTTTAGAAAATTTTATGTAAATTGGCATACTGATAAAAGTTATAACCATAGTTATATAGATATTAATCTTCAGTCATTATTATGTGTATATGGAAAATACAAAATATTTATAGTAAAGAGTAATGCTTTTTTATTTCCTATTCCTTCACATTTCGGTGAATCTTTTTTTCTTTTTTTTTTTAGCTAGATGGCAGGCTACTCAAAATAATGAACCATTAGTATATCACTGCATTAAAATGGCCAGGCACTTTTGGAATTACATTTCCCAGAGGAATCACAGTGAGATGTACCTATTCTCTCTGTTTTAAAATGACTGAAACTAGAGAATTGTAGTGCAATGAAGACTGTTGAGTCTCAAGTGCTATTTAAAATATATACTTCTAGATATATAGAAAGGCCTAGAAAGGGTTGTAAAAGGTTAAAGAGTCAGGCAAACTCTAAAAGTTAATTTAAAAGCAATCTAATTATTTGAAGAAATGTTAATGGGTGATTATATTAGATAGGATTGTTTTTTTTATTTTTAGTATCTTCATAATAAATTGGTAAAGAAAATAAAAATGGATAAATGAAATTTTTAGATGACAGAAAACCAGAGGGAAGGAAATAAAGATATTAGGACTTAGGGATGATAGAAGGTCCTGGTTCAAATCACCCTTCCTAACTATATGACCCTGGGAAAGTCACTTAACCCCAGTTGCCTATCCCTTACCACTCGTTTGCCTTGGAACCAATACTTAGATTCTAAGACAGAAAGTAAGGGTTTTTTAAAAAGGAAATATAGAAGAGAACAAAAACATTTAAATGGAAAATAGATTTCTTGGGAAATAATTTGAAAAAATAGTGGTAAGCAGTGATATCTAAAGAACATGAAAAGAAATAGCATAAATTGGAGATGTTCTACAATATGCAACCTCAAAGAACTGTATGCACTAATAACATAGCCAAGTGGAGAGATGCTGGCTGAGTTACTAGCAATATTGATTTTTGAGGCAAAGAGTGCAGAGGGCTTTTTTCAGGTTTTTTTTAAGGAAAAGATAAGAAGAGAACAACAGAAGTTGTCAGAAGGCCAACGTTTTTATTTGATTGGAAAGCTATTTCCATATGTTTACTTTTTGAAACACCTCCTTATGGCTTATTTCTAGATAACAACAAAATAAATAGCAAAATAAACTCTTGAGTACTCAAATGAATCTATGATTTTGCCAAAGTAGTTGTTCTCTCAAATGATGAAGATCAAAATACATCAATGCTTATCTGTCACGTGAGGCTTGTTCATGTCCTTCTTTAAAGTCATCAAAGGGAGCCGACTCCCAGTTCCCTGGGAGCTGTCCCCACCTTCTCCAGATGTTACAGGGACGTCAGTGGAACAAGCAGGTCCTTTGTTATCGCTCCTCTCACGGCAGGAAGAAACCCTTCCTTTTTTCAGATCATGCACTTCTTCAATGGCATCCTTTACTCTGGAACTCTTTGCTGTCCCTTGCTATCCTCTGCAGCCTGTTTATAAGCCAAGCACCTCTTTACTGCCCTCTGTGTGACCCTCATTTGTGCCTTAGACAACCGCAGAGTTCCTTGATTCCCAGGACTATAACACCACCAGTAAAACAGTGGCTTTCTGGCTGTTCCTTACATAGGACACTCCACCTTCCATTCTATGCTTATGCCTTTGGCCGTCTCTAACTTTTCGAACACATGCTTCCTCCCCCACTCAGGTTAGCAGAATCCCTTGTAGCCATTGATACGAAGCCTTTTCTAATCTCAGCTGCTCGTGCCCTCTTACCAAAATTATTTTGTATTGATTTTGGGAGGTTTTTGTCCAATATACACGGGTGAGGGAGAGGGGATGGCATCCATACCCTACTTCAATTAATGTAATCAGTGTAAGGAAAAGGATTTCACTCTCTACTCAATTAATTTAGTCACTGAATCAATCGATCAATAGTCCCAAGATATATAAACAAGGTATAAAATAGTTGAAAAGGAACTTTCCCACAACTACAAAATAATAAATATGGAATAACTCCTTAGTTCAGTTCCAGAGGATTATAGGACTTTGGTCATTGGATGATGGCAGGTGATGCTACAAAAGAAACAACATAGTGTTGATTGTAACAGAATCAGTTATACCTTTTGGGCCTAGATAGTATATAAAAATAAGAAATTCAGAAGTTAACAATGGAAAAGTTCCATTTTGAAATTCACTTATTCAAGAATTGGAGCCAAAAGGGAAGGAAGAAACAGTCCCCTGAAAGGGGGGATTTTCTCATTCTTTCCTTCTCCCTCCATAGCAATGTAATCAAAGAGGCTGGACCAGTTTCCATTGTCCTTGAGAATCATGGATGTTCCTACAAGAGAAAAGTGCTGCCAAGAGAAGACACTCAGAGCTCTCTCGCAAGAAAGTGCTGCACCTCAGGGTGCTGAGGGAGGATTCTACAAAAGACTTCTAGAATCAGCAATTAGGAGTTTTGTAAACATATTTTACTGACTTACAATATAAAATTTTACCAATTTTACCAAATATTACCAATGCCGTGTAATAACAATTTTCCACATAAGTTTTCTGAAGTTATATAATTCAAAATGTCTCCCATAGCTTGTAAGCAATTCAATCTGAGTTATACATGTATTATCATGCAAAACATAAGGAGTTGGGAGTTTTGCTAAATGTGTATTCAACATGCAGGAACCACTATCTACTTCCCCTTCATACATGGTATTTATTGGCAAGAAAACATACCTCAAGTTTTGGAGGAAGGGAAGGGCAGGTAGGGATATTATATAATTATAAAATATATAAAAATTATTGTTACCATACCATCTTAAAAACTGCTTTTGCTAGAAGTTAATTAAAGTCTAATGGCAAACTATTAATTTAAAGCACATAAATTTAAAGCACATAAACATATAATGTAAAGCATATAACTTGTGATAGGAGTAGCCACCTTTGGGTGGCTAAGGTTGTTCCTAGGACACTGAAAACAGATGCTCTTTGGGAGTTCAAACTTTGGAGCATAAATTGGAAGGAAGCACCTGAGAGGTACAATTAGAGAAGTAGGTGTACATGCCGTCTCCCCTGATAGAAATGCAGGCTCCCTGAGGACCCAAATTGTTCTCCTTTTTCCTTTGGATCCCTAGCACCTACCAGTGCCTGGCACATATTATGTATTTTTATAAAGCTTGTTGGTTGATTGATTTAAAATTGGAACAAAAAGTAAAGATGAGTCTTTGCTTTTAGGAAAAGTTTAGAGATGTGAAAGGAGTTTTATAACTTTCTAAAAACAATCTAGCCCATCTACTCTACCTGTTAAAGTCTGGGCCTACCTCACTGTCCACTTGCACTGTTTTCCCAAGATATATTTGTTGTTGATGTTCAGTCAACTCTTGATGATCTCATTTGGGGTTTTCTTGGCAAAGATACTGGAGTGGTTTGCCATTTTCTTCTCCAGCTCTTTTTACAGATGAGAAAACTGAGGCAAACAGTATAAAGTGACTTTGCCCAGGGTCACAGAGTTAGGAAATGTCTAACACTAGATTTGAACTCAATTCTTTCTGACTCCAGGCTTGGTGCTCTATCTACTATTTCACATAGCTGCCCTGTTAATATACATATATGTATAAATACATATGTGTATATGTGAAAATATAGAAATATGTACATATAAAACACACATATGTTTGTATCTGTGTGTATAAATATATGTATATTCACATTTATTCCTGTGGGCATATCCATGTGTGTTTGCAAATATCTATGTATATACTACATGTACACATATGTATACATACATATAAATAGATCCATGTGCATACAAATGCATTCTAAATTAAATTTTTTAACCTGGGAAAGAATATTCTTTTTTAACTTGGTAGGCATACAGTCAGACTAAACTATACTTAGGGGATATGGATTTCCTCCATAAGGTTCTGCAATGCTTTCCTTGGAGCAAAAAGTAAAATACTATCCACAAACAGGAATAGGAGAAAATTATGTATGAGGAATTCCTCTTCTGAATATCCCCACCCCATGATGTTTGTAAACCCTTTTGGAAAGCATACAAATCTCTGGTTTATGTCTTGTCTGCTATTATGATCAGAGGTTATTTGAACGAAATCATTTTTGTTGTTATAGCTTTCAAGAATTCTTAGTCAATTTTCATGTACTGATAAGAAACACTTTATTTGAAAAAGAACCCTTAAGACAGTGATTGTTCTACTGAATCAAATTTGTTTGGGGTTTTTTTTTTGGTGTTTTTGTTGTTGGTTACATCACATTCATTTCTAAATACACCCCTCCTTGACTCCTACCCAGTTAATTCATAATTGTTTTCATGGTGATAATCCTTTTCAGGAACACTGTATTATGAGATGACCAAATGTCCCCTAAAAATAGGCTTTTTTTCCCCTTCAAATGTACAATAAAATCAATTCTATCAATTCCTTTATTTGCATCTTAAAGGGAAACTTCTGAGCCATCCTTCCAGGCAGTTGCAATTTCCTTCAGTGTTCTGATTTAACAAACATAAAACAACAAGATTTCTATAATTCAGTTTAGTTATTCATGTGTTCACTGAGCATGGGAAAGAATATCAAGGAACAATGATCATTTAGAAAACTAATAGCTGTGGTAATGGTTATACATGGTCTAATAAAAACTATTTCATATGATAAGCAAAGAAGGAGTCCTTCCAAATTCCTTTTATGACAGAAATATGGTATGGATTCCAAAGCAAGGGAGATCAAAAACAGAGAAAGAAAACTATAAACCAATCTCCCTAATGAACATAGATGCAAAAATCTTAAATAGAATACTAGCAAAGAGACTCCAGCAAGTAATTAAGAAGATCATCCACCATGATCAGGTGGGATTTATACCAGGAATGCAAGGATGGTTCAACATTAGGAAAACCATCCACATAATTGACCATATCAAACAATCTAAAAAGAAAAAATCACATGATTATCTCAATAGATGCTGAAAAAGCCTTTGACAAAATACAGCATCCATTCCTACTGAAAACACTGAAAAGTATAGGAATAGAAGGACCCTTCCTAAAAATAATAAACAGTATATACCTAAAACCATCAACAAGCATCATATGCAATGGGGATAAATTAGAAGCCTTCCCAATAAGATCAGGACTGAAACAAGGATGCCCATTATCACCTCTATTATTCATTATAGTACTAGAAATACTACCAGTAGCAATAAAGAGAAGAAAAAGAAATTGAAGGTATCAAAATAGGCAAGGAGGAGACTAAGCTATCACTCTTTGCAGATGATATGTTGGTATACTTAAAAAATCCTAGAGAATCAACTAAGAAGCTGGTAGAAATAACCAACGACTTTAGCAAAGTTGCAGGATACAAAATAAATACACATAAATCATCAGCATTTCTATATATTTCCAACACACTAGAGCAGCAAGAAGTAGAAAGAGAAACATCATTTAAAATCACCCTAGACAATATAAAATACTTGGGAATCTATCTACCAAAACAAACACAGCAATTATACGAAAACAACTACAAAACACTTTCCAAACAAATAAAACTGGATCTCAACAATTGGAAAGCCAATAATTGTTCATGGGTAGGACGAGCTAACATAATAAAAATGACCATTCTAAACCTCCAGGTTAAGATGGCGGCAGAGTAAGAAGCAGCTCTTAACCTCTCCTGACCAAAACACACAAAACTCCTCAAGGGGACATAAAAACAAGTCCAGACGAACGGAGGAACCCCACAACAGGGCACAGCGTGGAAGGTACGTGGAATCGAGGCATTTCCATGTTATAAAGGGGTGAAACAGCTCTCACCAAATCGCAGGCTGAGCAACCACCCCACCCCCACCCCCTCCACACACAACATCTAAAGCACTGAAGCCAGCTAAAAAGAAATAGAGCAAGTTTGGGGCACCCATCGAGTCATTGGCAGCTCCGGGGCCTGTTCCTGAGAGCAGCAAGATTTAGGACCCCAATAAGCCAAAAAACGCACGTGAAATCTGAGCGCGAGAGCAGAGAGTGGACGCAGAGCGCGGACTGAGAGCACAGGCACAGCGGAGGCGTGGGTGGAGGCAGACACAGTCAGGAACTAAAGCCTAAGTGGGGAACCAGTGTGGACGGGTATACAACTGAGGAAGCAGCGCCCTGAGACTTGTAAAGGAACCTCCGGCAGAGGATCAAGCAAGGGGGCCCACCAGGGGGCTTGACCTTGGAAAAAACCAGAACTCAGACCTCAGGAGGAAACCTGGATTCCGTACTAAAAGAAATTATTCAGCAAAATTGCCCTGAAGTCCTACAACAAGAGTGCAATATAGACATAGAAAGGATTCATAGAACACCCACTACATTCGATCCAGAGAAAAAAACGGGTAGAAATATTATTGCCAAATTCAAAAGCTTTCAAGCAAAAGAAAAAATCTTACAAGAAGCCAGAAAGAGACAATTCAAATATCAAGGAGCTCCAATCAGGATCACACAGGATCTGGCAGCCTCTACGCTAAAAGACCGTAAGGCTTGGAATACGATATTCAGAAAGGCAAGAGAGCTGGGCCTGCAACCACGGATCAACTACCCATAAAAATTGACTATATATTTCCAGGGGAAAGTATGGGCATTCAACAAAATTGAAGAATTCCAGGTATTTGCACAGAAAAGACCAGGGCTAAATGGAAAGTTTGATATCGAACCACAAAAACCGAGAGAAACCTGAAAAGGTAAATAAGATACAGAGGGGAAAGAAAGAAAGCTTATAATTTTTAAATTTGCCTTTTTAAGGGCCTCAGTGAGATCTAATTATATGTATTCCTATGTAGAGAAATGTTATGTATAATTCTCTGTAGTGAACTCTATTCATCATTATAATATTCACTATTATAGTAATCAGAAGAATAATTCACAGGGTGAGGGTGGAACACTAAATAATCTAAGATGGCGTGGGGGAGGGGAAAGATGGGGTAACTAGCAGGGAGAAACTTGAGTGAATAAGAAAATAGAATATTCTATTACACACAAAGAGGGCATCGGAGGGAGAGGGGACAAATACTATTATAAGAAGGAGAGGAAGAGAGCATAAAGAGGTAATAATCAAACCTTACTCTCAGTGTAATCAACCCGGAGAGGGAAGAGTAGCTATACTATCCATTGGGAAATAAAACTCTTATCTAACCCTTCTGAGAAAGTTAGAAGGGATAAACCAAAGGGAGCAGGGGAGTGGGGAGGACAAAAAAAAGGGAGGGGAGAAGGGGGAGGGAATTCATAAGGCCTTTAAAAACAAAAAGGGGGGGGGAAAAAAAAAAAAAAAAAGAAAGGGAAGTCAATCAAGGGAGGGGTTAAGGGATAGGGTCTAAATAGCAAACCACTGGTTTTAAAGGAAATAGCTTAAGGAGAAGGGGTAGGAATGGGGGAGGATTTGAAAATGTCAGCAAATGCACAACTGATGATTACAACTCTGAATCTGAATGGGATGAACGCGCTCATAAAACGGAAGCAAATAGCAGAGTGGATTAGAAACCAAAATCCCACCATATGTTGTCTACAAGAAACACATATGAGGCGGGTGGACATACACAAGTTTAAGGTTCAGGGTTTGAGCAAAATCTTTTGGGCGTCAAATGAGAAAAAGAAGGCAGGAGTAGCTATTATGACTTCTGACAAAGCCAAAGTAAAAATAGATATGATTAAAAAAGACAGGGAAGGTCATTACATCCTGATTAAAGGCAGTATAAACAATGAGGAAA
>NC_058135.1:27567644-27618897 GCF_016433145.1 Gracilinanus agilis
CAACTATCAACAATTTGGAAATAGGTCTTGATCAATGACACATGTTAAAACCAGTGGAAATGTGCGTCGTCCATGGGTGGGGGGAGTGCGGGGGGTGAAGTGAAAAGTAGGAGCATGAATCATGTATCTATGTTAAAAATGAATATTAATAAATGTTTACAAAAAATGTAGAAAATTCTCTAGTGAATTTTTAGGACCTTTGCATCTATAAAAGAATATGTGCCAATAAAAAGAAGCAACGTGTGCTAGTTTCTCCTAATATCCTACAACGGAGAATAGTTTAGTTTTTGTTTATTGTCTTTCTGTCCCAAAAGACAGGGATGCTATCTATAAGATTTGATTGTTTCAAGAACTGAAATTTGAACTATTGATGTTGATTCATGGTCATCCAGGACATAGAAGGGTCATTCCAGGAGGAGTCAGCACCCCTGAAACTTGGAAAGCAGGCCTTGTGGTCATTTGATTCTTACTAGACATTTGACCCACACAAACTGCTGACCATACTTATGGAGACGTAGGTGAGATGATATCTACCTAAATATGGCCTATATCCTTAGTGGAAATCTTTCAATAGTGCTATATCTTTATTGAATATATTTCCAAAGCTATTGCTAAATAAATTTATTTATATAAATGTAGGCTACAATATGAGAGGGCAGCTAGGTGATAAAGTATCAGGCCTGGAATCAGGAAGATTCATCTCCTAAATTCAAAAATGTCCTCAGACACTTACTGTGAGACTCTGAGCAAGTCACTTAACTCTGCCTCAGACTAATGAGTTGGATAAGGAAATGGCAAACCACTCCAGTATCTTTGCCAAGAAAGACCCAAATGGGGTAATTAAGACTCAGATATCACTGAACAATAATAACAAAAAAATGGTTTGAGGAAAACCTGATAAGACATATGTGATTGAAAAACAAAAGACTATTAGCATATTAATTCATTCTAATTCCAAGTCTAAACCACCAAATAAGTCTGGCCTAAAATGCAATTGATGCATTCAGTTTATAAATATATTCCTAAAACATCTTCCTTATGCTCCAAATGGTTTTAAAGTTAACTAAAATGACAACTTAAGAGACCAAAGGATTCCAAAATACTGTTTTGCCTCTTTTAAACAATAGTAGCCTCAAATTACCTGATAATCAGCTGGACCAGGAAATGGAAAGTCTTCTTCTTTAATAGTAAAGAATTTTCGAGGAGCAGAAGATCCAAATGCACTTTTATTTCTTCTCTGCATAATCTGACTTTCTAAATTGTCAAGTGGAGAACTTCCTTTTAAAATATTATACCACCCTGGACCTAAAAAAGACATAAAAAATGTTTAAGATATAACATATTTCCATTGCTTTTTTAGAAATTAGTATTGATATGAAATAGGGGAGAATTTGAAAAGATATTTAAATAAACAATAAGCTAAAATTTATTCAATTAGAAATTCTACCTATCTTTCAGAAACACATGCCTTGACAAGTACTGCTATCATTTCTGTATTTTTTTCCTATATATTTTTCTTATATTTCCCTGTGGTCCTAAAATTCACACTTCAGAAGTGTCCTGTGCCCTCAAGGTCCCCTCCTGCTGATCACACAGTTCCTCCTAGGACATCCATTTAAAGTACCAGCAGTACCCAGCTGGGCCCAATCTCTTATAGATTTCTTCACCATGCCCAAAGGAATAGCTATCACCCAAAGCTAAAGCTATCTAAATGAAAAGTAGAATGTCAATTAATCATCAGATTTAGGACAATTTGGGAAACCTAACTAATAAATTCAATATTTTCTCAAATGTACTGAATTTTAATATAATAAATTATATAGAATGTAAATACAGAATATTTATATTATTTATATTGAATAAATAAAATATAAAAATAAATTTCATAAATAATAAATATAATAAATTAAAATGAATCACTAACAATAATGTTTTCTTTTGTATCTTGTTCCTGATTTTGGAAGAACAAAAGACTGAGAATTTCAAGGCAACTAATGAAAAAAAAATGTGAATGACGGAGGCAGTACCAGATCTTAAACTGTACTATAAAGCAATGATCATCAAAACAGTGATCATCAAAACAACCTGGTAGGCTAATAATTAGAACGGTGGGTGGATCAATGGAATAGAGTATGAGTAAATAACCTCAGTAAGCTAGTGTTCAACAAATCCAAAGACCCCAGTTTTGGGGATAAGAACTCACTCTTTGACAAAAACTGCTGGGGAAATTGGGAAACAGTGTGGGAGAGAACATATCACATTCTGTACCAAGATAAGTTCAAAATGGGTATATAACTTAAACATAAAGAGTGATAGTATAAGCAAATTGGGTGAATGCAGAATAGTTTAACTGTCAGATCTATGGAAAAGGAAAGAACTTAAGACCAAGCAAGAGACAGAGAACATTACAAGATGTAAAATGAATAATTTTATTATATTAAATTAATAAGTTTTTGTATAAACAAAACCAATGCACCCAAGATTAGAATGGAAACAACAAACTGGGGGGGGGCGGGAATCTTATAACAAATTTCTCTGATAAAGGTCTAATTTGTCAACTATATTAAGAACTAAGTCAAATTTATAAGAAACTAATTCATTCCCTAATTGACAAATGGTGAAGGGATATGAAATATGTAGTTTTCCAATGAAGAAATCAAAACTATCAATAATCACAAGAAAAAAATGTTCTAAATCCCTCTTGATTAGAGAAATGCAAATCAAAATTCTGAGGTACCACCTTAACCCTAGCAGACTGGCCAATATGACAGCAGAGGAAAATGAGATATGTTGGAGTAGATGTGGCAAAACTGGGACACTAATGCATTGTTGGTGGAGTTGTGAACTGATCCAACCATTCTGGAAGGCAATTTGGAACTATGCATACTTTTTGATCCAGAAATACAACTACTGGGTCTGTATCCCAAATAGATTTTTTTAAAATAGGAATGGACCTGCTTAGCTGCACTTTTTGTGGTGGCTAAGAATTGGAAACCAAAAGGATATCCCTCAATTGGGTAATGGCCGAATAAATTGTGGTACAGAATGGTGACAGAATACTATTGTGCTACTGCATAGGGGAACCTTTTCCAAATTTGAGTGCCAGGAGGGCAAAGTCAAGCTGTCTGTGAACCCCCCCTCCTTCCCATTAAGGGACAGAGCTGAAGGAAGAAGTGCTTACTTTGGGTGGCTGGACAGAGAGGGGAGGCATGCAAAACAATGTCCTCAGGCACTGGAAAGAGGGCAACAGAGTAGCTCTCCAGTGCCAGCTCTGCACATATTCCTCATATTTGCCAGCACTGTGCTATAAGGAATGATGAACAGATGATTTCAGAAAGAGCTGGAAAAACCTACATGAACTGATGCAGAGTGAAATGAGAACATTATACACAGTAACAGCAACATTGTGGTCCAATCAAATGTAATGGGCTTCTGTACCAGCAGCAATGCAATGACCCAGGACAATCCTGAGGAACTTAGGAGAAAGAAAGCTATCCACATTCAGAGGAAGAACTGTGGAAGCAGAAACACAGAAGAAAAACATATGATTTATCCCTTGTTTGTTTGGGTTTATGAAATTAATAATATGATAATAGGTTTTCAGCAATAATACATGTATAACCCAGTGGAATTACTTGTCAGCACCAGGACTGAGGAGGGAAAAGGGGAGGGAGAGAAAATGAATAATGTAACTTTGGAAAGCTTATGTGTAAATTTATTACTGGAATAAAATAAAGAAAAAAATTTTAACTTACAATGCTATATTATTACGAAAAAAAGAGCTAAAAGACCATTATGATATAGCATATCATTTATCTTTGAGCTATGAGCCTCACACAAATCAGGCAGGGAAAGAAGCTTACCATTATTTATGTCACCCCCAAAACAAATCAGGAATAGTCCAGTCAGATTTAAATAATATATTGTAAGATAATAGTTTATATTTAAGAAACACTTTATAGTTTATAAATTGTTTTACACACATTTTCTCATTTGAGCCTTACAATAATATCGCTAGGCTAAAAAATGGCAGCTAGAATTCAGACTTGAATCTTTTGACTCAAATCCAATGTCCATTCCACTTAATAACGTCATTCCTTCTTTTCATGTCTTCTTTTCCTTGTATTTTGCACTACAATATATCATTTGTATTGCAGGCCAGATCAGGACTAAGCAATTCTAGGGATTCTGGTTCAAGAGTTAAAATGCAATGATACAGGACAACTAAGTGGCTCAATGGATAGAGTACTAGGCCTGCAGATAGAGAAGGGGAGGGAATCCTGGGTTCAATTCTGACCTCAGATACTTCCTAGCTATGTGACCCTGGGAAAGTCATTTATCCCCAAATTGCCTAGCTGCTACTGATCTTCTGTTTTAGAACAAATACTTAATATACATTCTAAGACAGAAGAAAAGTGTTTAAAAATGTAATGAGGTGGACTTCCGGTTAAGATGGCGGCAGAGTAAGGAGCAGCTGCTCGATCTCTCCTAACTGGAGCATACATGACTCCTCAAGGGGACATAAAAACGAACCCAGATGAACAAAGGAACCCCACAAAAGGGCGCAACATTGAACGTACGCAGAATCGGGGCATTTTCACGCTATAAAGGGGTGAAACAGCTCTCACTAAAACGCGAGAGGAAGAAGCTCCTTCACCCCACACACACACCACGCACAGCACCAAGGCGAATGCACAAGAATGAAAACAGGATTGGGGCAACCAGTAAATCACTAGCAGCCCCAGGGCTTGTACCTGTGTGCTGCAAGACGAGGGACCCCAAGTGGCTGGGGGGCGCGCATGGATGTTCCCGAGAGTCTGCGCAGGTGGAGACATCGTCCCGGGCTCGGACAAAGATCTCCAACGCAGGGACTTTCCGGAGCGTCTGCGCGGATGAAGGCAGTGCCCTAGGCTCAAATAAAGATCTCCAATGCAAGCTAGGACATCGAGTGAGGACCCAGTGCAGACGGGAGGGCGGCTGTGGAAGCAGTCCCCGAGACCGCTGAAGGAGCCTCGGGTAGAGGGGCAGACAGGGGACTACCAGGAGGCCTGACCCCGAGGATTAGAAAGCGCAGGCAGACCCTGAGTGTGAAGACAAAGTTGAAAAGGGGCAGGGCTAACAATGGCAAGCCATAGGGAAGCCCAGAAGAAAAAGATTATCAAGAAAAACTCTGGAACACTCAACAACTTCTACACAGAGAAAATCCAGACAACAGAGGAGGACAAACAAAAATCCAAACCTTCCCAAAACAATGAAAGCTGATCACAAGCTATTGAAGAGTTCAAAAATGTGATGTTGAGGAAGATGGAAGAAATGTGGCAAAAAAATAACAGTTTAAAAGGCAGAATTTTGCAATTGGAAAGTGAGGCAAGTCAACTAAAGACTAGAAATGACCAGATTGAAAAGGAAAACCAAAAGATTATAGCCTAAAACCAAAAGATTATAGCCAAAAACCAGTCCTTAATGGCTAGAATTGAACAATTAGAAGATAATGATCTCTCAAGACAACAAGAACAAATAAAACAAAGTCAAAAGACTGAAAAAAATAGAAGGAAACATGTAATATCTCAATGAGAAAGTGACAGACCAAGAAAACCGGTTTAAAAGAGACAATTTGAGAATCATTGGTCTCCCTGAAAAGGGAGAAATTAATAGAAATTTGGACTCCATATTATAAGAAATTATCCAACAAAACTGCCCTGAAGTTCTACAACAAGAGGGCAATATAGACATTGAAAGGATCCATAGATCACCCTCTACACTTGATCCAGATAAGACAATGCCCAGGAATATAATAGCTAAATTCAAGAGCTTCCAAGTAAAAGAAAAAATATTACAAGAAGCCAGAAAGAGACAATTCAAATATCAAGGAACACCAATCAGGATCACACAGGATCTGGCAGCCTCCACACTAAAAGACCTCAAGGCTTGGAATACGATATTCAGAAAGGCAAGAGAGCTGGGCCTTTAGCCATGGATCAAGTACCCATTGAAACTGACTATATACTTCCAGGGCATTCAACAAAATTGAAGATTTCCAAGTTTTTGCACAAAAGAGACCAGGACTAAATGGAAAGTTTGATACCCAACCACAAAAATCAAGAGAAACATGAAAAGGTAAATAAGAAACAGAGGGAAAAGAAAGAAAACTCATAATTTTTTAAACTTGATTCTTTAAGGGCTTAAATAAGATCTAATTATCTGTATTACTATGTGAAGAAATGCCATGTATAATTCTCTGTAGTGAACTCTGCTCACTATTATAATATTCACTATTATAGCAACCAGAAGAATAATTCATAGGGAGAGGACAGAATACTAAATGGTCTAAGATGACATGGGGGGTTGGAAAGAGAGGGGGAATAGTAGGGGACACCAAGAGAAACTTGAGTAAATAAGAAAAGTAGGATATTCTATTACACACAAAGAGGGCATGGGAAGGGGAGGGGACAAATACGATTATAAGAAGGAGAGGAAGAGAGCATTAAGAGCTAATATTTAAACCTTACTCTCAGTGTAATCAACCTGGAGAGGGAAGAGTAGCTTTATTATCCATTCGGATAAAAAACTCTATCTAACCCTCCTGAGAAGAAGGGACAAACCAAAGGGAAGAGGGGAATGGGGAGGTCAAAAAAGGGAGGGGAGAAGAAAGGAGAGGGAATTCAATAGGCCTTTACAAAACAAAAAGAGGGGAATAACAAGGGAGGGGGCAGAAAGGGGAGTCAATCAAGTGAGGGGATAAGGGATACAAGCTTAAAGCAAACAACTGGTTTAAAAGAAAATAGTGTAAGAAGAAGGGGTGGGTCTAGGGGAGGATACAAAAATGTCAGTGAATGCACAACTGATAATTATAACTCTGAATGTGAATGGGATGAATTGGCTCATAAAACGGAAGCAAATAGCAGAGTGGATAAGAAACCAAAATCCTACCATATGTTGTCTACAAGAAACACATATGAGGTGGGTAGACATACACAAGTTTAAGGTTAAGTGCTTGAGCAAAATCTTTTGGGCATCAAATGAGAAAAAGAAGGCAGGAGTGGCTATTATGATTTCTGACAAAGCCAAAGTAAAAAATAGATATGATTTAAAAAAACAGGGAAGGTCATTACATCCTGATTCAAGGCAGTATAAACAATGAGGAAATAACACTGCTCAATATGTATGCACCAAGTGGCATAGCATCCAAATTCATAAAGGAGAAACTGGCAGAGCTCAAGAAGGAAATAGATAGTAAAACCATAATAGTGGGAGATCTAAATATTCCTCTGTCAGATCTAGATAAATCAAACCAAAAAACAAATAAGAAAGAGGTAAGAGAGGTGAATGAAGTCCTAGAAAAATTAGATTTAATTGATATGTGGAGAAAAATAAATAGGGACAAAAAGGAATACACCTTCTTTTCAGCTGCACATGGTACATTCACAAAGATTGACCATGTAATAGGGCATAGAAACATTGAAAACAAATGCAAAAGAGCAGATATAATAAATGTAACCTTCTCAGATCATAATGCAATAAAAATAATAATTAGTAAGGGCACCTGGACAGGCAAATCAAAAACTAATTGAAAATTAAACAATATGATTCTCCAAAACCAATTTGTCAAAGAAGAAATCATAGAAACAATCAATAATTTCATTGAAGAGAATGACAATGATGAGACATCCTACCAAACTCTGTGGGATGCAGCCAAGGCAGTACTCAGGGGGAAATTTATATCCCTGAGTGCATATATTAACAAATTAAGGAGGGCAGAGATTAATGAATTGGGCATGCAACTCAAAAAATTAGAAAGCGAGCAAATTAAAAACCCCCACATGAAAATTAAATTAGAAATACTAAAAATTAAGGGAGGAATTAATAAAATTGAAAGTAAAAGAACTATTGAATTAATAAATAAGACTAGAAGCTGGTATTTTGAAAAAACAGATAAAATAGACAAAGTACTGGTCAATCTAATTAAAAAAAAGGAAAGAAGAAAACCAAATTGATAGTATTAAAGATGAAAAGGGAGACCTCACCTCTAATGAAGGGGAAATTAAGGCAATCATTAAAAACTATTTCACCCAATTATATGGCAATAAATATAACAGTTTAGGAGATATGGATGAATATTTACAAAAATATAAATTGCCTAGATTAACAGCAGACGAAATAGAATACCTAAATAATCCCATATCAGAAATAGAAATTGAACAAGCTATCAAAGAACTCCCTAAGAAAAAATCACCTGGACCTGATGGATTCACAAGTGAATTCTATCAGACATTCGAAGAGCAACTAATCCCAATACTATATAAATTATTTGATATAATAAGCAAAGAAGGAGTCCTACCAAATTCCTTTTATGACACAAATATGGTACTGATTCCAAAGCCAGGTAGACCAAAATCAGAGAAAAAAAACTATAGACCAATCTCCCTAATGAACATAGATGCAAAAATCTTAAATAGAATATTAGCAAAGAGACTCCAGCAAGCAATTAAGAAGATCATCCACCATGATCAGGTGGGATTTATACCAGGAATGCAAGGATGGTTCAACATTAGGAAAACCATCCACATAATTGACCATATTAACAGGCTAACAAACAAAAATCACATGATTATCTCAATAGATGCTGAAAAAGCCTTTGACAAAATACAGCATCCATTCCTATTGAAAACATTGAAAAGCAAAGGAATAGAAGGACCCTTCCTAAAAATAATAAACAATATATACCTAAAACCATCAACAAGCATCATATGCAATGGGGATAAATTAGAAGCCTTCCCAATAAGATCAGGAGTAAAACAAGGATGCCCATTATCTCCTCTATTATTCAACATAGTACTAGAAACACTAGCAGTAGCAATTAGAGAAGAAAAAGAAATTGAAGGTATCAAAATAGGCAAGGAGGAGACTAAGCTATCACTCTTTGCAGATGATATAATGGTCTACTTAAAAAATCCTAGAGAATCAACTAAGAAGCTTGTAGAAATAATCAACAACTTTAGCAAAGTTGCAGGATACAAAATAAATGCACATAAATCATCAGCATTTCTATATATTTTCAACACATCACAGCAGCAAGAGGTAGAAAGAGAAACACCATTTAAAATCACCCTAGATAATATAAAATACTTAGGAATCTATCTACCAAAACAAACTCAGCAATTATACAAAAACAACTACAAAACACTTTCCAAACAAATAAAACTGGATCTCAACAATTGGAAAGCCATTAATTGTTCATGGGTAGGACGAGCTAACATAATAAAAATGACCATTCTACCCAAATTAATTTACCTATTTAGCACCATACCTATCAAATTACCAAAAAAACTTCTTTACTGAATTAGGGAAAACTATAACAAATTTCATTTGGAATAACAAAAGATCAAGAATATCAAGGCAAATAATGAAAAAAATGTGAAGGGGGCCTAGCAGTACCAGATATTAAACTATACTATAAAACAGCAGTCATCAAAACAATATGGTACTGGCTAAGAGACAGAAGGGAGGATCAGTGGAATAGACTAGGGGTTAAAGATGTCAGCAAGACAGTGTATGATAAACCCAAAGGGCCCAACTTTTGGGACACGAATCCACTATTTGACAAAAACTGCTGGGAAATTTGGAAAACAATATGGGAGAGATTAGGTTTAGATCAACATCTCACATCCTACACCAAGATAAATTCAGAATGGGTGAATGACCAGAATATAAAGAGGGAAACTATAAATAAGTTAAGTGAACACAAAATAGTATACCTGTCAGATCTCTGGGAAAGGAAAGATTTTAAAACCAAGCAAGAGTTAGAGAAAATTACAAAATGTAAATTAAATGGTTTTGATTATATTAAACTAAAAAGCGTTTGTACAAACAAAAACAATGTAGTCAAAATCAGAAGGGAAACAACAAATTGGGAAAAAAATCTTTATAACAAAAAACTCTGACAGGGGTCTAATTACTCAAATATACAAGGAGTTAAATCAATTGTATAAAAAATCAAGCCATTCCCCAATTGAAAAGTGGGCAAGAGACATGAATAAGCAATTTTCAGGTAAAGAAATCAAAAGTATCAATAAGCACATGAGAAAGTGTTCTAAATCTCTAATAATTAGAGAAATGCAAATCAAAACAACTCTGAGGTATCACCTCACACCTAGCAGATTGGCTAAAATGAAAGAAGGGGAGAGTAATGAATGCTGGAGGGGATGTGGCAAAATTGGGACATTAATGCTTTGCTGGTGGAGCTGTGAACTGATCCAGCCATTCTGGATGGCAATTTGGAACCATGCTCAAAGGGCTATAAAAGACTGTCTGCCCTTTGATCCAGCCATACCATTGTTGGGTTTGTACCCCAAAGAGATCATAGATAAACAGACTTGTATGAAAATATTTATAGCTGCACTTTTGTGGTGGCAAAGAACTGGAAAAGGAGGGTATGTCCTTCAATTGGGGAATGGCTGAACAAACTGTGGTATATGTGGGTGATGGAATACTATTGTGCTAAAAGGAATAATAAACTGCAGGAGTTCCAGGTGAACTGGAGAGACCTCCGGGAACTGATGCAGAGCGAAAGGAGCAGAGCCAGAAGAACACTGTACACAGAGACTGATATACTGTGGTAAAATCGAATGTAATGGCCTTCTGTACCAGCAACAATGCAATGACACAAGACAGCTCTGAGGGATTTATGGTAAAGACGCTACCCACATTCAGAGGAAGATCTGCAGGAGAGGAAACATAAAAGATAAACAATTGCTTGAACGCATGGGCTGAGGAGGACATGATTGGGGATGTAGACTCGAAACTACCACACCAATGCAACTAACAACAATATGGAAATAGGCCCTGAACAAGGACACATGTTACAACCAGTGGAAATGTGTGTCGGCCATGGGTTGGGGGAGTGCGGGGGGTGAAGGGGAAAGTAGGGGCATGAAGCATGTAAACAGGTTAAAAATGAATAATAATAAATGTTAAAAAAAAAAAGAAAAAGAAAAAAAGGAAAAAAATGTAATGAGGCACTTGTGGACTATAAAATATAATAAAAATCTAATCATAAAAAATTAAAAGCATATAACTTTTAGTTAAAAAATATAAAATTCTACTTCCCTCTCCCTCCTACAGCAGGTCAAAGATGAAATGACTGAGAAAACAAAGAAATGTGCTTCCAAGCATATCAATTTATTAAGTAATTTCTGTCAATTATATAACAAACTAGAACCAGACCTCCTCAGCTTAGGTCTAGACGGGAGAGAGAATTTTATATGTTAAAAAAAATTCACTGAATAAGGCCAATTAATTTAAAAAACAATTATCCAGGATACAATATTTGGTGATCTGATTTCTAATTGGAAGAAAGAATTTAAGTATCAAGGAATCACAGAAAGAATTACATATGATTTAGCAGCTGCCATTATAAATAAGTGGAAAGCTTGAAAAACAAAAGGAATTTAGAATGTCAAAGAATGGCTTATAGCCAAGAATAATTTACTCAACAAAACTGGGTATAATCCTATAAGATTACAATGAGCCGTTAATAAATAATTTCTAAGTATCTCATATGGGAAGGCTACAGCTATATAGAACTTTAATGCACAAATGTAGCAGTCAAAAGAAAAAGAAAAAATGAAACACAACTGAACAATCATAAAGTAATAAGCAAGAAAAAAAAACTGCTTATATCCTAAGAAGAAAACATTCATGTGTCCCTTTGTCCCCTCTGAACCATATTTTCATCAGATCATAAACAGAAGTCTTGGGAGAGGAACATAACTATTTTTCCTCAAATTTTATTTTTATTGTCATGCAAAACACACTTCCATATTGGTCATTGCTATAAGAGCAAAGTTATACATAACCAAAACCCCAAAATAAAACCGTAAGTGCACTTATGTGAAAGATGACTCCATCAATTCTTTCTTTGGAGGCAGATAACATTCCCCATCATAAGTTCTTCATGATTGTCACAGATCATTGCATTGCTGAGAGTAGCCAAGTTTTCACAGATAATCATCACCCAATATTGCTATTATTGTGTACAATGTTTTTCCAGTTCTGCTTATTTCACTCTGCATCAGTTCCTACAGATCTTTCCAGCTTTTTCTGACATCATCTTATCATTTCTTATAGCACAATAGTATTTTATCACCAACATGTACCACAGTTTGTTCAGTCATTCCTCAATTGATGGGTTTCCCCTCAGTTTCCAATTCTTTGCCACTACAGAAAGAGCTGCTATAATATTTCTGTACAAGTAGGTCCTTTCCCCTTTTTTTGTTCTCTTTAGGATACAGACCCAGTAGTGGTATTACCAGATCAAAGAGTATACAGTTTTATAGCCCTTTGGGCATAGTTCCAAATTGCCCTCCAGAATGGTTGGATCAGTTCACAACTCCACCAACAATGCATTAGGGTACGAATTTTACCACATCCCCTCCAACATTTACCATTTCCTATACTGTCACATTGGCCAATCTGATAGGTCTGAAGTGGCACCTCAGCACTGTTTTAATTTTCATTTCTCCAATCAAGAGTTACATTTTTTCCTATCATTATTGATGACTTTGATTACTTCATTCAAAAATTGTTTGGTCATATTCTTTGTCCACTATGACAATTATTGAAGGAGCTGTGGAAGGACATGTGCAATAATGTACTGCTAGTAGAATTATTAAGTGGCTCATTCTGGAAAGCAATTTAATATACAAAAAAAATTGCAAGTCAGCAAATTTTACACACCCTTTGACCCAGTGATACCACCTATCCATAAGCAATTTTTTAAATTGGGAAATAATCACTGTGAACAAAAATACTTTTAGCAGCACATTTTGCTCTAACAAAAAAATAGAAACAAATTGAAGAATGGTTGAATAAAGATAAAGTACATAAATAAAATGTAATGAAATTATGTCATAAGAAATGATGTAAAAGGCAGATTCAGAAAAAATATATAGGAAAGGATGGCATAAACAAGTTCAGAACAAAGTAAATGTAATCAGGAAGACAATTTATACAACCAATCCAGTACAGTATAGGAAAATAACATTATGAGACTGAACAATGAAATGGGACAATCATAAATTAAGAATGATGATGAATTTTTCACCTGTTGGTAGAGAGATAAATCAAGATGTAGGATGAAGCATACATTTTCAGACATAGAGTGTGGATTTATTTTGTATGACTATATTTGTTACAAAGAAGAGGTCTGGGGAGAGGCAGTAATAGAGGAAGTAAGAGTGTTGGTGATGCCAATAAAATAAAAGAAAGAAATAAAAATCAATTGGTTATTTTTAAATGGCATAGAAGAGAGCAGAAGAAAGTTTAGAAAGGGACACAGATGAGCAAGACAGTGTTGAAAGTAGTAACTTAAATTTAAATGTGCCATATAAATAAAGGAAAAGCCATATGCAGTAGAGAGTCATAATTTCATATGTCCAGTTTTTTCTACTAGATAATATTGTTGTTTGTGTTTGTTGATTTTGGAAAAGCTTTTTATATTTGCCACTTACACTTCTCTTCTAATTTTCAATATTATTATGTAGTCCACTATTAACTCCTCTGTCCTCAAGCAGACTCTCTTTTCTGGGTTTTTTTTTAACATTACTCTCTTCTGGTTCTCATCCTATGTGTCCAGTTACTTCTCCATTTCTTTTTCTGGCTCATTATCCATACCATGCCCTCTAACTGAATGATCCCAAAAGCTTTGTCCCAGGTCCTTTTTTCTCATCTCTCTACTACTTTCTTGGTAACTCTGTCAGATCTCTTGAGTTTAACAATCATCTCAATGCATTCATGTGCAGATAGCTCATCTGAGCTAACAATTGCAGAAGGGCAAGCTGGTCTTCAAAAAGACAGAGGAATTAGAGCCCAAATTGCCAACATTCCTTGGATTATGGAGAAAGTAAGGGTATTCCAGAAAAACATCTATTTCTGCTATATGGACACACTAAAATCTTTAACTGTGTGGATCACAGCAAAATGTAGTAAGTCCTCAAAAATATGGAAGTACTAGGTCATCTTCCTTGTCTCCTGAAGAACCTGCATGAAGTCTGAGAAGCAACAGTTAGAAGCAAACATTTAACAAGTGATTGTTTAAAATTGGGAAAGGAGTACAATGAGGATGTATATTGTCATCTTATTTGACATATGTAGAGTACAATATTTGAAATGCCAGGTTGGATGAATCCAAAACCAGAATTAAGGTTGCCAGAATAAATGTCAACAATCTCAGATATGAAGATGATATTCTTCTGATGGAAGAAAGTAAAGAACTAAAAAGTCTATTGATAAGGGTAAAAGAAGAGAGTGTAAAAACTCACTTGAAACTTAACATTAAAAATATGTAAATCTTGGCAACTGGTTCCATCATTTTCTGGCAAATGGAGGAAGAAGAAATAGAATCAGTGTTAAATTGTATACTGTGAGTGACTGAAGAAATGAAATTAAAAGATGCCTGATGCTTGGAAAGACAGTTATGATAAAGCTGATATCACCTTGCCGACAAAGGTCCACCTAGTCAAAGCTATGGTTTTTCCAGTAGCAATGTATGGTTGTGGGATCTGGACTATAAAGAAAAATAAGTACCGCAGAATTGATGCTTTCAAACTGAGGTGTTGGAAAAGATCCCTTGGACAGCAAGGAGATCAAATCAGTCAATACTTAAATAAATTAATTGAGACTACTCATCAGAAAGTCAAATACTGAAACTGAAGCTTAAATACTCTGGCCACATGAGAAGATGAGACTCATTAAGGTTGGGGAAAGATTGAAGGCACCAGAGAAAAGGGATGGCAGATAATGTCATGGAAGCAACAAATAAGACACTGGGCAGATTTATAAAGGATAGAAAGGCCTGGCATGCTTTAGTTCATGTGATCACAAAGACACAAATATATCTGAGTGACTAAATGACAATAACCAATCTGTCTGCCATTTTCCTTTACTTTGTAGATCAAATATTTGCTAAAATGCTATGTTATTAACTTTTTTAGTCTTCTAAAGATTTAAATCACTAAAACTTTTGTAAGTCATAATCTATGTTGATGATCACTAATAATTACTCATATAAGTAGTTTAGAACAGATTAGTTTCTATTATATTTTATTTTTTCATTATCCTTTTTCTAAGTTTAATCTTTACTCTGCTATGTCAATGGTCTCACTGTACATAGACAATTGATTTAGGGAAAGCATATATTGATAACCTGTTAAAATATAATTTATTTCCTTTGTGCAATGTTATTTGGCTCCAATAGGTCAGCTTTTGCATTATCTTGCCCAATCAGGGCTCTATGCCACTTTTAGGCCATCTCCATTCAATGAAGCCATGTTCCCCACATCCCACATAGGTTCCTTATATGTGTGGTCTTCCCACACACACATTAGTATGTAAGTTCCTTGAGAACAGAGACTATCTTGTTTGCTTGTGTTTACATCCTAGCAAATAGTAAAGGCTTAGTAAGTGCTCTCTGCAACAATAAAATCTTTTTCTAGATGTTAAAACATAATTTATCTTATTTTGTTATGTTATTCAGTACTTCCCATGTCCCACACCTACAAATTCATCTCTTGAAAAAGATGATTATAGACATAAAGTCTGATACTTCTATGATTGTAGAAGTTTTTGCTCTCGTTCTTTTCTTCTGAACCATGTTTTATAACTTATTCCTAACCATCCTTATCTTTTCTCACCTTTGCATTGCATTGCATTGCAAGTATCAAAATGTATTTTTATTTCATTTGAAGGTTCTCAGGTTCATTGCAGAATTACTCTACACCTCAACAACCAGTGTTAGTGTATAAACTACATTTATTTTCATGTTGATCTTTTTGAAAATATTATCAGTATTGTAAGAAGCTCAAATATCCTGCAAAATCATATTTCTTTGTGCTTTTGGTGATATGATAAAAATCAATTCAATGAAGCCCTTTATAACTCTTCAATATGAAGATGACTTTATGAGTCATCTTTACATTTAGCTACAACTTCTTTCTTGTGGTTTTGTTTATAACCAGAATGTCAGATTTATATGATTCAGTTCTTCCAATTGCATGACTGCTCTTTGATCACTGGATAAGCATCTCACTCACTGAGACACAATAGTCAAATCAAAATTTATAGACAGTCTAGAAAAAGTAGAATTCTACAAACCTTCTGCTTTAAAGCTCTTTAAAATCTCTTATTACTCTGGCAGCATCACTACAAAAGTAGAAGAGAGAAACAAAGGACTAAGAATCATTTTGTATTTTACAATGGCTGGTTGCCATTGCAAAAAAAATTTATTCCTCTTGGCCAGTTTGTTCATAATGAGTTTCTTTGTATTTAGCTGGGCTGGTTGTCAAAATGAAGACTCAAGCTGTTGACGCTGTCATACTTAGATCCAACATAAGAGAATCTATCAGAGGCTGTGCTCTGGAGCATAGCCTATAAGAAGAACACAACTGCTTCCAATCCATAATGAAGCATTAAATTAGGTCTTTGTGGAAATATAATTTTATAGTTTACTTTGATACTGCTTTTAAAGAAGTAGAAATAGATGTCAATAGTCTCAAAAACATTACCTGAGCAATGACTTTCTCATTTGCATACTCAACTCTCTTTATGGTATGCTAGGGTTGGGGCAGGTTCTGACTAGGTACAGTTTGTTCCTTTCCCTTATGGCACTTGTGTTCTTGTTATATATAACTGTACTTCCTGACTATACCTAAATTTTCCAAGCCCCTCAAATGAATTATTAACCTTTGTTTTTAAGTCTTTTAGCTTGTTGCTTACTCTTAAATAGCAGATGATTTCCAAATATCTAACTACATACTAACTTCTGTTTTCTTATGGTTACTTTATCAATCAACATGATGGACTTTGAAGACTGTTAGTAATTTAATAAGGTAGTAATTTTATTTTCTTTTTCATCCAAAACCAGTTGTGTTATCAGACTTCCAATAGGATTAATTTCTTTCCTGTCCATTTCAAACCTCTATTTTTATCTCAAATTTTAACTAAATTCATGGTTTAATTACTTCAAACTCTAAAATTCCTATTTAATTCATGTATTAAAATAATTTTCTGATTCATATAATTAATTGCTATAATTTTTTTAGAAAAAGCTATTTCATATGTGAAAATAAAGACTCTTTATGTATATAACCTCTGATCCCTGATAATCCTATAAAGATTAATTAATATGTCTTTCAAATATGGAGAGATAAAATTAAATTATCTCATAGCTATCCCTCTGCAATAATACGAAAAATTGCTCAACCCCAAAAGTCCATTATCAAGAATAAATCCTTACATATGTAGTATGAAAACATTATCTCAGCACATAGTAAAATCTTCTATATTCTTTAGAGAAGTTTTCTTCCAAATATGTGTAAGAGAGAAGGAATATGAATCACCATTCTCAACTTGGACCATGTAGTCAGGGCATTTAGTAAAAGATGATGAGTTTTTAAAATGCTACTGTAAAATTGCATACATCCTTTATGAGATACAATTAAGTCCTTTGAATAATTACTCTGAAGACTATTAAATGTCTGAGTTTCTAGCTCTGCAACCAGTTCTAAACAGGAAACCAAAAGTGGTAGAAGAAACAAGTCCCTGAGAAGAAATCATTCTTGAAGGGAAGAAATGAAGAGAGATTTTCCTCCAACCACCAACCCTCTTTCTCTTTTGACCTCATCACTTTGAAATAAAGCTATTCAACCAGTAGGAGACTCCAGATCCAGTGGTGAGAAAGCTATGACAGATTCTATAAAAACTCTAGAGGCTACAGAGTATGCAGAAAATCAGATCTAGAATCAAAACCCTAAAAACTAAGGGAAAAAAACATTATAGAGAATAATCCCTGGGAACCTCTCAGTAGAGACACTACTACCAAGGGGAGGGAAAAAAAGAAAGTTTTTCCAGGTCTTACAGAGTTAACTAGCTTAATGTCACATGCTCCTTATATATGCTTCATTTGCTCTGTGCTCTCAGTTGAGCACAACATTCTCACAAATATTGTGTATTTGTGGGACAGTATACCCCATATTATAGGAATGATAGCTACTGTTTTTACTCTGCCATCTTATGCAATTTTTATATAGCCATCTTAGTAAATGATTTGTTAAGAGATAATTTTGTCTGTGTGTGGCTGAGGCTTATCATTTCTGCCTTCATGACATCTCTAATATATGGCCACTCTACTCCATTTGCATGGCTAACACTCCTTCATGACAAGTCCTAAAGATCTGCTAGAACAACTTTTGCCATTCCTCAAACTCTTTTCCAAGTCAGTTGTTTTTCCAATGAAATATTTCACATTTTCTTCCATTTTTAATTTGTTTAACTTTGTTTTATTGTTTCTTGATGTCTCGTGGGGTCATTAGATTCCCCTTGACCAATTCTATTTTTTACAGAATTATTTTCTTCAGCAAGCTTTTGTAGCTCTTTTTAGCATAGTAGTATAGTTTTTAAATAAAATGCACTGAAACCCTCCTTGAGATACTTTTTAAATAACCAGACTAAGACTTATACCACTGGCATCACCTCCTGGTCACCTGTGTACAAAAAATCCAAGAAAAACTCTGCCTACTCCCAGAAGTTTAACTGGAAAGCCAGCATGTACAACACAGAGGTAGGGAGCTGTGCTCTAGTCAATTACTATGGAATCTTCAATGAATATCCTTGTTAAATATCCTTTCCCTGCTAGAAGTTCAAAAATATCCTTTCATTTACTGTCATTCTTCTATAAGTGTTTCATTTCCTTCCAATATTGAACATAAGGTATCATAATGGCTTAGTCATCCTTAACCTACAACAAAGTCCAATTAATCGTGGGTAAATTTCCAAAGTTGAAAGGCTCCTAGAATAAAATGCTGTATATATTGTCAGGTGTGGTCATTACATTAGGTGTTTAATTGCTTGTTTGTTTGTCACAAAGGAAGATTTAAAGTAAAAATGGGTTAAAGGAGTGACCCTTTTCCATAATACATGATACAAAGACAAAAGTCACAAATAAAAAAAAACTTTTTAAAATGTGTATGAGAGCTGTCAACATTAAAGCTTATTTCTGATATATAGAGACCTTACTTAAAAACACAAATGAGAAAACTAATCATAATAAACATAAGCATATAGAGCTGTATTCAATTTTTAATTCAGAAAAGATGAAGACTGAATATCTTTACCTTCATCACAAATAGATATCTGAAAACACTCTTTTAGATTATATGAAAACACTAAGTTATTGAATTTTTAGGAGTTCCCATTTTTTTCTTCACTCAGTAGGCATTTTAAGCAGGTTAATAGGGGATAGAGCACTAGACCTGAAGTGACAAGGACCTAAGTTCAAATCTGACCTCAGATACTTCCTACCTATATAACTATGGGTAAGTTATTTAATCTTTCTCTGCCTCAGGTCCCTTCTCAGAAAAAAAGGGGATAATAGCAGTACTTGCCTTCTGAGGCTTTTGTGAGTATAAAATGATATAAGATTTATGAAGTATTTTCCAAATGTTTAAATGCTATCTATTATTGTTATTATCTTTTGTAATTTTAATATAAAGAATAGCATTAAACAATATAATTTCTATAATTTTTGCTACTTTTTAAAAATGTTAGCTTCTAGAATTGTTTTAAGTTTATGTGGTATTGATATGTAAATAATACACTGTTCTATAAAGCTGAATTTTTTGCTAACCTGGTGTTGCTGTGATACAATAGTCTGGTGTAAAGCGAATAGAAGTTCGACCAAAAGGGGTTCTTTTTGTTCCTGGTAACCTCTTCAAGCTCTCAAGAGCTGTTCGATGGTCATCATATGTACCAGGAGCAGGAGTGAATGATTTCACAGGTACAAATCGCTGGTAAATCATAGAAGAAAATATGCCAATGAGTACACTTGTAGTACACTTGTAGTACACTTAAGTATTTTATAAGTAAAATAGAGACCTTTTTGGTATATCTGTAGTTTAATTTATCTCTATGAAGAAAATATAATTGTATTAATATCTTATAGCTACTAATCAATAAATATATAGCATTTGGTAGGATCATCTATACAGTAATATAAATATACATTATATAAATATTAAAACAATATGATAAAAGAATATAATAAAACAATGTTTCTGTATGTTTCTAGATAATACCAGCAATTGTAATTACATTTTTTAAATTCTTTATAATATCAATTAATAAGCAGAAAAAGGCATATATGTTCATTGTCAAATCAGCTAATTTGGACACAAAACCACCCCAAATATCTCAGGCAAAGCACTTTGATAATTCATTGGCTTCATAAATCACTTTTAGTAAAAACTACATTTTATACATATAAGGTGATTAGCAGCAAACACCATTTCATTTGTAATCTTACTAGTCTCACTCATTTTAACTCTTTGGTATAAGGTAAGCAAATCTTGAAGCCTACCCAAAATGATTTATTGACCTCCTTAAAAAACTTTTACCAATAATGAGACACTGAAATACCTATGTACTAATAAATATGGTTAATAGTAAAGAGACTGTTTAGATCCTTTAGATTAACAACAGAATCCTTAAATTTCAATAAGAATATTCCTGAATCATCATGCAATGTTATAGCTAACCCAGATAAATCAAGTCCTTGTCATGTCATTAAAGTAGCAAATATCCAGCTACTTTATTCTTTTCTATTTAAAGTTATATTGATATATTTTATTTTTATATATCATAATTTCTCAACTCATCCTTTTGCTTCCCAGAGAGCCATCTTTTATTACAAAAAAAGATAAAACAGTTCATAAAAACTAAATAATCAATGAAATCCAATGTCATATTATTATTATTCCAAACCTACATCCTCTTACCAAAGAAGTAAAGAAGGTAAAATCTCTGGCAAATCCTCTTTGGAGGCAAGCTTGATCATTTTAATTTTACAACATTCAGTCAAATTTTTTGTTGCTACTTTTCTTTTTCCCTACACCCTTAAGGGCAAATCTATGGCATGGGTGCCAGAGAGGGTATGCAGATCCCTCTCTGTGGGCACGCCTGCAGTAGCCCACCAGAGATCATTATTGGAAAGTCAGAGGAAGAACTACAGGAGTAGAAACAGAAGAAAAACAACTGCTTGAACACATGGGTTGATGAGGACATGATTGGAGATGTAGACCTGAAAAGACCACACTAATGCAACTATCAATAATATGGAAATAAGTCTTGACTGACCACACATGTTAAAACCAGTGGAAGTGCAAGTTAGCTATGGGGAGGAGGGGGGCAGTGGGAAGGGGGAGGTTTGAAGAGGTGAAGGGTAAAGTAAAAACATGAATTATGTAACCATGGAAAATTTTTCTAAAAAAAAAAAAAAAAAAAAAAATTTTAAATAAATAAATAAATAACAGCCACCAACAATATAATGTCAAGAATAACTGAAAAAAACAAATAAATAAAAATAAAAATAAAACCAGCCAGTCTCCTTCTGGATCATGTTGTTTCCTGCAAGTCCTCCTCTGTTGGGTCCAGATGGAAGTCCACAGTCTACTCCCAGCTCACATGCTATGAACTGAGCTGGCGAATAGCAAAGGCTTTCCTTTCCCTGTTCTTTCTTTCACCCCACATCTAAGAAATGGACCCAGGAGTATTTGTTTCTGTTCAATTTGTCCTTTTTAGTTTTAGATGCCAGTGAGGATCCCCAATAGGCCTGAGAGTTTGAGCCATGGTGGCCACAGTAAGATAGAGCCAGCCAGGATAATCCTGAGAAACTGGGGTGCCTGGGATTTGAGACTGAAGAAGGTCTTGTTCTTGAGCTAAAATATGAACCTAATCCTCTTCCCCACTCCCAAAGAAGAGGCACAAAGTGAGGTTATGCTCCACATGTTGGGGGATATCTGTTATTATACCTTTCAAGTAAATTCTTCTTTGTAAAAACTAACCCAATTGTTTAGTAACTAAATAGACCTAGGGTAAAGGGCACCACCAACACATTTTGGGGCACATCAATGAAAGCTAAAGTTATTTCAGAGATCCTAGACACCCCGAAACCCTCTTAAGGATACTGGAGTGCCCTGAGGGAGTGATGAAATGAGAAGCTGGCCTTCGGCCAGGGAAGGCAACGGAAGTTGGTGTTACAGCTATAAAAGAGACTTGCTTCTGAAATCTCACACCTTAGCCACAGAGACTGAATATTTACTGAATATGCGACCTGTCCTTGTTAGCCACCAAAGCTGAAGCAGTCAGTTCAGAGAAATAATCTGGGCTATTAGTAGGCCAGGGGGTATGCTACATAAATCCTAGATCTGTGCAGTGTCACAGCTGGGCTGGGCTCTTGTCAAGTAGCACAATTAAATTACCAAGTTCCTTGAGAAGTCATGACTATCAGAGACTCTATTCTTTCTTCCTTGAGCCTCTAAGTATTATGCGGAGTTAGTGTCCAAAAAACAGCCACAGCATATGCGGAAAGATACCTATCTCTTTAGGCACCACATTAGGCACAAACATGAGGGACCAAGTATGTAGTTTCCTATACTAAAACTGACTCAATTTTTATGCATAATATTCTATTCTGGCTATTAATCTGTATCTAATTTAATAATATGCTGTTAAATGAGAAATATTGTATACCCTAAACCTTTATATTTAGATTCTCTAGTATGTAACTATAAATAAATGGTTTTATTTAAAGAAATAAATAAATATAACTATAAATAAATGTACCCAGATTAGTGCAAATAATTAATCTCATAAAGTTTTGCATTAATTGAGACTCAAATTATTTTAAGTTGTAATTATGTGAAATATAGTCATTATTAGTTCAAATGCCCCATGCAAATAGATGTTAATTTTAATAATGTGATTCCTTCACAAGAATACAATATTCAAAGTAATCAGTCTAGCTAGCTTTTATATTTCCATTTTCCTTAAATATGCTTTTTCTTTTTTACTTTTTCCCATAAATTAGAGTTCTAGTGTTATCCTTATTTATTCCAAGTCGAGTTGCTAATTTTCTATTCAGCCTATTTGGACCTATATATAAAGAAATTTGTAAAATCTTACCTGGCATTGTGAAAGGAAAGCAGGATGTGTTTCATTTACACTCGAAGTCATATCTTCTATATCTCCAAACTGCCTTTTAATATCATAACTCCCAGGGCCTGGTACTCCCTGGAATACATAGTAAAAATACATTTATTCATTAATAAGGTACCTACAGTTAGTTGTTAAAGGAGCAGCTAACTAAATATTTGAACCAAGTTAATGGGACTTAAAAGAAAATGAAAATTCCTATATAAAATTATGGGAACAACTTATCAAAAAAGGAAAACCAAAAGGAACTCTCAGCAGATACTAAAAAACAAAGCACTTTTCCGATGAAGCTTCTGATCTACCAGAAACATTACTTACATTACAACTTTGCTGCCCTCTATTGATAAAGCTCAGAAAAAATTCTCAACATATCACGGTTGAAATAAAATGTAATAATAATTTAATAATAAAAATATTTAAAATATCATAATTTTTATTTATAAGTTTTTCTCTCTAAAAAGATATTTTAATTTTCTTTTAATATTTCAGTTCAGTTAATTAGAAAAATTATTAGATAATAAAACTTATTACTTCTTTTCTTTAACTATATTCTTTATCTAAGATATTGAGCTTAACATAATTTTACAGTGGATAAAAATTGTTTCCATAACAAATGACATGGATGGCTTCAATTCATTGATACTAGGTGAAATGAGCAGAAACTGGAAGACATGGTACACATTAATAGTAATACTGTAATGATGACTAACTATGAAAGACTTAGCTACTCTGATCAATGTAATGATCCAAGACAATTCCAAAGAGTCCATGATGAAAAATTCTATGTACCCCAGAGAAAGAATTGAGGAACTGTGAGTAGAAATTGAAACATACTTTTTTCATTTCTTTGTTTTCTTGGTTGTGTGGTTTTTTTTTGCAACATGACTAATATAGAAATGTTTTACATGACTGTAAATTTATAATTGATATAACAACACTTTCCTTCTCAATGGGTGAGAAGGTGAGAATTCAGAATTCAAAATTCTTAAATATTATTTTTAATAAACAAATGGAACTTTTTTCAAAAAATAATAACTAAAACTGCCCAAGAGTTGAATGTGCTACCTGAGGATGGAGATTCTCCTTACTGGAGGTCTTCAAGAAAAAGATGGATGACCAGATGCTGAAAATGTTATAAAATTCTTTTGGAGGTGTGGGTTGTATTAGATACCATTTAAATCACTTGTAACTCTAAAATTCTGTGATTCTGTGAATCAAAATTTTAGATAACCCAAAGGACAATTGCCAATAATGGCCTGCATAAGAGAAGTGGCAAAAAAATACATAATTAAAGATAAGTATGACTGGAAAAAAGAGATGAAATGGCCATGTAGCAAAAGCAAATGGACAAAGGAATCAGAAAGCTTCTAGTTAAGATAGCTACTTCTACAATGTGGTCGAGCCCAATAATCAAAAAGAGCACCAGATAGGTAATGAAAAATTCCAAGAATAAGTTCAATGAGTTCCTAGGGACCTGAAACAAAAAGAAAACTAAAACTGCAAATGCTAAGGAGTTTTCACCAAAAAAAGTCATCATAAATGCAAGTTGATTGATTGATTAATTAGAAGTCCTCCCACCCACCCACTCCCTGGCCAGGAAGACACTATGAGTGCCACAACCAAGAAAATCTCAGAGAGGACAATATACTAAGGCAAATCTCTAATAAAATATCAAGGCAAGCAATAGGCTGAGGCAGAGCTGTCATGAAGAAAGCCTGAGAAGGAGAGGGAGAAAGACAGTGAACCCTGGCAGTGCCCTAATCAGGGAAGCATGGGGGCAAGGAGAGGGCGACTACACAGTGTTTTGAATAAGGACAGTTATGAAAATAAAAGGCTGTTGCAGGAATCCAGGAAAGTGCAGTTAGTCTTGTTATATTGAATCTCTGGGAGCTTGAAGTTCACCTTTGATTGACAAATAAGTCAGTTGGAAGGAATGTTCCCAGAGAGGCATGCAGGACTCAGGAGAGAGGGCAGTTGAAAACCCTGGGAGAGGTTCTGGGTCTTTTACCTGTCCTGAGGCTAGAGATCAGTGTGGATCCTGGTCTTGGAGACAGAGAGTTGCAAACACTACTCTGCAAGTTCCTCCTGTGTTTTCCCTGTACTGTTATCAACCTATACTTGACCACCATCTCTGTGTCTACTGCCCCTAGATATTAGGAGTTTCACCATCTTAGCTATCTAGGCTTCCCAGGGCCTGGGAGGGATCCGGGAAGTGGGCAGGAGACAAAAAAGAGGGTGGAAAGGGTGGATATATCTCAAGTGTTAAGGCTTAAGATCTACAGAAGAAGAAGCTGAACATTTCCCAGCAGTTTACCTACTCTGGTTTAGCCCTGGCCAGGCTGGACCAGAGGGAAGCTATCATTTTTGATTCTTCTTTGCCAGCAGTTAGAATTTCATTAGTGGCAATTTAAGTAGAGTCTCCTAATACCTCAATCCTTTACCCTTATCCTTCTTATTAAATATATATAAAGTTTAAAGTACCTTCCTAAATTGGTTTCCAAAGCTTATTTGGGAAGGGAGCCAATGCAGTCAGAATACCAACGTTATCCCAGCTGAAGAGCCCAATTTAATAATATCAATTAACCCCAGGTGGGTCCTGAAGGGATAAACCACTTTGACCTGAAGGATCCTGCCTGGGCAACTGTTATAAAGGAGAAGTGCCAACTTATCATCTCTCTGTACTTCCACTTAATATACATCAAATAGAGTTAGTGACCTCCTTTAAATATAACAGTATCCAACAAGATCTGACCATTTATTTCATCCAAAAGGATAGAAAAGCCTGATCCTGGTCCTGACACTAAATCTCATATCAAAATATTTGGCTACAGATAAGAATAAAACAGAAGAAGACACTGAACAGTATGAGATGTTCAAATAGTATTCATCAAGATTTGTTCGAAAGGAATATCTAGGAGGGAAATTGATCTGGAAAACAGACTGAGGAGTCATCATCTAAAACTCTTTAAACTTCTGAAAACCATGACAAGAAAACAAGCCTTGTTGTCATACTTCGAGAAATCATAAATGAAAAAACTACTAGATTAATTAAAGCCAGTAAAATGAAAATAGAAAAAATCACTGGTCACCAAAACACCAAAATGAAAACTCACAAGAATGTCACAGTCAAAATCTAGAGCTTTCAAGTCAAAGAAAAAACATTACAAGAAACCACAAACAAGGAGCTCAACTATCAATTGAAGTAAATAAATCAAATTAATCAAAATCATACAAGACTTTGCAGCTGTCTCTCTAAAGAAAAGGTAATCTTATGATCTGATATTCTAAAAAGCAAAAGGTAAAAACTGGAATGTGGGAATTTAAGAATGTTCCTATAAGAAAAAAATTAGAGATTTTTAATAGAGGATCTAAAATTTCAAACATTAATCATGAAATCACCAGATCTGAATAGAACCTTTAAAAATCTGAACATGTAAGTCAAGAGAAAATTAGAATAGGCAAATGTGATAAATACCTGGGGATTCCTGAATGGGAATAAAAAGAAGTTAGTATATGACTTAGCTGTGCATGGGATTTTTACAAAAACAATGTATCACAGCAATTGAACTTTCCCATCTCAATGGGGAAAAAAAGCCAAAGGCAAGTAATAGATAGCATCACAGAGCATGAATTTAAATAGATTTCAACAGATAATGGAGGAAAGTTTAGTATGCAATGGTACATGGGGTCATGAAGAGTTGGATGTGACTGAACAACTGAACAAAAAAAAGACTGTCATATTCTCAAACTAGCATCATATATTACTCTTCATTTTATTATACAGATCCTTGACAAAGTTGTCCATACTTGCTGCCTCCACTTCTTTTCCTTTCACCCAGTACTCAATCCCATGTACTATCTTCTGTCCTCATTACAAAATTACATTTCTTTCAATGTTATCAGTGAATTCTTTATTGCCAAGATTTCTTTTCTCTACATCTATCCAAATCCAAAGAGTATCTGTCTAAACCTGAAAAGCAACACTGTATTAATGGAGAAAGGTTAGAGGTTTTCCAATAAGATCAGAAATAAAGCAAAGATCACCTATTTATCACCATTACTACTTAATACAGTGCTAGAAGTAGTAATAAAACAATAAAAGGACATTCTTCTTGTGTGAAAAATAAAAGGAATAAAGCAGAGACAAAGAGAATACAAAAACATTTTTATAGATGATATGATTTAGGTAAAGGTGAAGAATCAACTAAAATTAACTAAAATAATCAAGTTGACCAAATTTGAAGGCTATAGAATAAACTCACATATAAATCCATTAAAATAAATCCAATAATATAAGTCATTATCATTTTGTGTATTACCAACAAAATCCAGTAGGAAGAGATAGGAAGAAAATTTCCATTCAAAATAATTCCAAAATGTAACAAAATATTTGGGAGTCTCCCTTCCAGGCTATACATACAGAAGCCACAGCAACAGAAATATAAAATATTCCTTATAGAAATAAAGACATGTTTGAAAACTGGAAATAATACTTGCTTGTGCCAGTATAATAAAACTGTAAATCAAACTAACAAAGGAATCTTTTATGGAATTACAAGAAAATTCATCTAGAGAAGCAAAATATCAAGAAACTCAAGGGAAATGATGAAAAAATGACTTTAAAAAAACCACAAGAGTGCATAGCAGTGCCAAATCTTATTATAAACTATAAACTTACTAATTACAAAACTATTTGTGACTGGTTAAATGTAGATAGAGAGATGGATGGATAGATAGATAAATAGATAATTTTAAAGTTTTTGCACATCACATTTCTCTAATATTGTTCTGATATCTGTGTTTCACCCATTTCTCACCAGTGAAGCTGGCACATGTGCAGCAGCCACACCATGGTAATAAAATTGTGTCAGTAAATGGGCTAAACCAAGTCGAGGGCAACCAATAGATCTCAAACCCATAGTGAATTATGAGGAGTTCTGCCCCAAGACTTCCCCCAGCAGAATGGAAAGATGAGAGCAATTTGTTCCAGTGGCCATGAAGGCAGCTACAGTAGGCACTGTGGAGGACCTAGAATTTGGTCAGACATTGAAGACAGCAAGGGCATGCATTGTATCCTTGGACCATTGGTGGCCATCTTGACTTTTGTCTTACCATTCAATGACTCTGGAAGAGTGACTGAAGCTGAAAACTTTATGCAACTGCCTTACTTAAATCCAATTCACTCACAAGTCAAGACATCACCCCAAATGTCATTGAGCCTCTTTAAAACAAAGGATGAACAACAATGATATCCAAGATGTAAAGAAAATAATTTAAATATATAAAAGCAAGAGCTTTTCCTCAATAAATAGAGTAAAAGGATAGGATCATATGAAAAAATACTCCAAAGCACTAATAATTAGAGAAATGCAATTTAGGACAATTCTCAGGTTCTGCCCCATACCTACAAGTTATCAGAGGATAAAAAAGGAAAACAACAATTTAAGAAATTATGAGAAAATAGAATGCTAGTGCATGGTGGAACTGTAAACTGATCCTGCCATTCAGGAAAAGAATTGGAAACAATGCCAAAAAGTTACAAAATTGGGAATTCTTTGACTTAGTAATGCCATTCTTACTCTATGCCATAGAAAGAGCAAAGAAAGAAAAGTATGTATGTATAGAAATATGTAGCTTTTATTATAGCAAGGAACTAAAATCTAAAGGGGTACCCTTCAACTGGGCTGAACAAATTAACAGATATAAATGTAATCAAATACTATTGTGCTTTAGGAAATGACAGTATTGAGGAAACTCGGGAAGACTTGTATAACCAGTGTAGAGTCAAATAAACAGAACTAGAAGAATAATATAACATTTTAAAGAAAAATTACTTTGAAAGATTTAAGAACTCTAACCAAACACAATTCCAAAAGACTTATTGGCACTGAACCAAGCATTGAATTCACTTCCTGAAGGAGAGGTGATCAAATTAAGGTGATATATATTTTAGGAAACTCAGAATTTATTTGCTTGACCACATATTTTTTTATAAGGGTTTTGCTTTCCCACCCCACCCCTCACCCCACAGTGGAGAGAGTTCAGTCCCAGGCAGTGAAAGAGATTTTTTTGAAGAGAAAAAAGGGTCATCGAAAGGAGTTTTTTGTTTATTTATTTTTAATGCACAGTATAGAACAGAAGGAATGCCAAAGGAAAATAAGTAGGATCCATTTAAAAATTATATGTTGAATCTATAATGTGTAATAATATAAATTATAATTTATAATTTAAATATATAGGAAAAAGAAGTACATTTTATAGACCCACCATTTCATCTTTATGTTTCTCTGTTCTATTTTTTTCCTAAAGAAATGCTTGTTTTATTAGGTTCAGAATTTTTGTAGTTAAAAAAGGCACTTAAGAGATGTGCCAAGTATATTGATATTCATACATTATGAAACAGAATTAGAGGAAAACCCCAACATTTTGGAATATTTCTGAAAAGATATAGCAAAGTATCATTCTCAGCATAGGATGAGGAGACAGATGGACTACATATAATCTGATGTGGTGAGATCACAGATCAACCAAAATTATGAAAGTATCAAGAATAATTAATTTTGAAATTACCTATTTCTCAAATATTCTCTCTGAAAACAGCACTGAAGAACTTTTTGTGAGCAAGCATTCCATAATTCATTTTTTAAAAATCAGGGTTAATTTAAATATCACTAATTTCCACTTTAAAAAATCACCACTTTAAAAAAAACTTATTTTAATCTTAAGTGAACTACATACATAATTTTGTGATTACAATCTCAACATAATTATACTTCTCAAATTGGGTTGATAATGACATATTTTTATCTATAAAACTTAATATTTCTTTCCCTTTTCTGGTACTAATGAAAATTACACTAAATTCTAAAAATGTATTAAGTATTAAGAAACCTTGTTCTTTTATAGAAGGCATAAATTTTATACTATGTAATAAAATTCCCCAGAACAAATTTATTTATAATTTTAAATGAGAATGATATGTAAAATCTCTTCAGTGTGATTCTTGTTGGCCTATAAATTATTATAATATATGTACCTGTTTAACAAAAAAAAAATAAAATTTTATTCTTCTCATTCAACATAGCATATATTTAATAAAGGGGACCAAAATGTAAGCAGTCCACTTAGCAACAAAGTACTAATAGTTGATTGTCTGTAGCTTAATGAACATCCTTAATTTTGCAGTATAGAAAAGATTTTACTTCCAACATGCTCATTTACATTATCATAAAATAAAATTTAATCAGTTCAGAAGGCATAAATTCACTGTAATTTTCTAGTCAAACTCTATATGTCCAAAATATTAAATTTTTGCAGAATTAAATCAAATAACCATCATAGGAAAACTAGATAAACACAAACTAAATGGAAAAGTAACTCAAAACCAATCAATAATCATATTGTAAAATGATACTGGGTTCCATATGTCACACTTAGATTATAAGCAATTCAAACAGAAAATTAAATAAGTGACACAAAGCACTTTGTTGGATTAATATAACACCAATTGTCCTGCCATATGCTAGCTAACCAGAGAACTGAAAAATTTTTTAATGTTTTTCATTATAAATCTAAACAGTTAAGTCAATATAAGCAATATCTAGCTATGCAAATATTTAAATAGCATCCTCTAAATAAGAGCTATATAAAAAGGTTTGTAAAGCACTTGACATATATTATCTCAATAGAACTTCCCAACAATCCTCTGAAGTTATTACTCTCCCTATTTTATATATGAGGAAACTAGCTGAAAGAAGTTTGATCAGGATCACAAAGCTAAGGATAAGTAAATATCTTTCTATAAAAACTTTGAGCTTTCCTTTACAGCGGACTAGAATCAGAAGTTTCCTGTTAATTCTCCATATTCCACCATCAAGTTCTGCTTAGTTTAGTATCCATGGACTCTCCCTACCCCCTCAATTTCTAGTTACTTTTGTGAGTTGTCTTCCCTCTTGGCATTGTAAGCTCCTTGACAGGAAACTTTTCTTTTCTTTTTTTTTTTTTTTTTTAAAACCCTTGTACTTCGGTGTATTGTCTCATAGGTGGAAGAGTGGTAAGGGTGGGCAATGGGGGTCAAGTGACTTGCCCAGGGTCACACAGCTGGGAAGTGGCTGAGGCCGGGTTTGAACCTAGGACCTCCCGTCTCTAGGCCTGACTCTCAATCCACTGAGCTACCCAGCTGCCCCAGGAAACTTTTCTTATCATTTTCTTAATTGTATTCCCCAGTACACAATATCTGGTATAGAGTGTTTAATAAATGTTTATTGAATTGAATTGAAAAACATATTAACTAAAAATGTAGTGATTTTGTTAATCTTTTCAAAGAACCAACTTTCAGTTTTGTTTATCATTTCTACAATCTTTTTAGGATCCATTTTCATTAGCATATAACTGTAGAATAGGTTCTGATCATTCTTTTAATTTTGTCTGGTTTTATGGTGTTTTCAGATTGAGCATTTCCTATTTGGTTGATTTGCTTTTCTGCCCTCTTCTTTTTTTATCTTGTGTATTTTTAAATTCATTTATTTGCATGTTTGTAACATTTGAAATATTAAGATATTTTGTTAACTTTCCTCTTCCCCTATTAGAGAAGGTATGATTTGACAAAGAGATATATGTGTGTATATATATGTGTATAAATATATATATGTATGTATGTATGTTATATATAACTATGTTTTATTTATTTCTATCAGTTCTTTCTCTGAAGGTAGACATGTACAAGTCATTTTTCAAAGAATATTTCTGTTGCTTTATATAATGTTCTCTTTATTCTGCTTTGTTTTACTCTTTCCATGTTTTGGTCTTTCCATGTTTTTCCAAAATTAACCTGTTCATCATTTATTAGGGCACACTAATATTCTCTCCAAATCATTTGCCACACATTGACTTAAAGTTTATCAATTTTGTTAGTCTTTTCAAAGAAGTAGTATTTAGTGTTGTTTATTATTTCTATAGCCTTTTTGGCTTCTAGTTTATCTATTTCTTAATTTTGAATGTTTTCTTTAGGTTTACTTTTTGGTCTTGTTTTTGTTTGTTCGTCTTAAACCCTTAGATTCTGTCTTAGAATTGATACAATTAATGATTCTAAGTTCGCAGAAGAGCAGCAGGAGCTAGGCATTTGGGGTTGTGACACAGCTAGGAAGCATGTGAGATCAAATTTGAACTCAGGTCCTCCCAACTCAAGGGCTGGTGCTCTGTCTACTTAGAAGATGCCATAAGTCTTTTGTTGAATTTGTCGAAGTATATATTTTTCTTTTGTTTATCTTTTGGTTTAAAGTTGCCCCAACCTGAAGAAAATTAAACTTTCCTGTTGTTATTGTTTTCAGTTATATCTTCTTAGAAATCAATTAATACTTTATAAATTTAGATGCTAAGATGTTTGGAGCATATAATTTTAATATAGATATTGGTTTGTTGTCTCTGTTCCTTTTCAGCATAATGCTTTATTGTTTATCTTCTTGCTATGAATTTTGGAGTTTTGCTTAGTTCAAAAGCATGCCTGCAACTCTGTGGTAGTCTTTTGTTTGTACACTCAGCAGCCAATCAAAAAGACCTTTCTTCAATACACATATGGTAAGCAAAGAAGAAATATTCTCCAAAGTCTACAATAAGGATTGTACCAGGCAGAACACACAATGCATGCTCATGAGGACCTGTCTCTCATGGGTCAGTCTTTCATTACATTTTGTTCCAAATTCCTGTCTTCCACATTAAAGGGTGGCCAGCAATTAACTCTGAAAGTTTTGAGCAGATGTGCACTTATTATTAATCAATCAACAAGCATTGTTAGATTTTTATTCTGTGCTGGGAACTGGGACAAGTGCTAGGAATACAAGGAGAATGCAAAAACAGGACTTACATTCTAATTGGGAAGACAACAATGCACAAATAGAGTAGGAAGAAACTGACCTTAGAGGGGAAGAGACTAGCAGCTGGGGAACCTGGGAAAAGCCTCCTAAAGAATTTTGATCTCTATTTTCTAAACTACTTTTCTTTCACATTTTGCTTCCATCTTTGATATCATAAAATACAATTTGGTAGAGAATTAGACTCACTTAATTTTCATTATGAATATTTATTTCAATCAATTCAAATAAAGTTTATTTAGTATGAATAATCTGTATGCAAACCACTATGTAACTGGTTTAAGAATGGTTCTAAAAACAAATGTTTTTTAATTTTAAAAAGAATGGTTCTACTGAGTTTAAAATGAGCTTTAATATTTTCTTAAATAATAGTTTAGATTTTTTTAATAAGGTGATTATCAGAGTTGGTTTGCCAGTGGTGTAGAGCGTAAGAAAAAACTTCAGGAACAGTGAAGCATTGATGAATGATCCTCAAAGAAAGGTACTCAATATGTAAGTGGTTAAGGAAATTTTTTCCTGCTTGAAATGAGACTATCACAAGATTTAATAATCTCTTTGGGGAGTGTTCAGAAGTGTCCTCAGGTTTCTTTTTTACATATTTTTACTAATCTAGATAGAAAATAACAGAGAAATAACAAGAAGCTCTCAAGACTTACTGGTCCCTGAGAATTCAGGTAAAGACCCAGAAAAGGGTTTGGGTACTTAGAACTAGCAATAAGATAATTAAGTTGCTCTAGAAATTGAAATGGGCAGAGAAAGCAAAATAGATAATTATTTTGTTACCCAAAGAGCAAGTAGGAAGAAATAAAAGACTTCTCCATAAAAGAGAAAAATGAAAAAAATAGTTAAAAATTATTTGATAGAAGGCTATCTTTCAATAAGATACTTATACTGCTTTGAATGTTTTTCTTCCTTCTCCATATATAGGAGAGTTTATACATCAATGTTTTAGTACTGTTAATAAAAAAAATTCTATCTTTATATAAAAAGAAATATGTAACAAAATATAGTACCATTTTCTGAGTTATTCCTACTTCCACTAATATTCAAGATTGGATCCTCAGAGATGAGCAGCTACCTAAGTTCTAAGGATGACCTTGCTGGATATAGTCTTTTTAAATTTTTTATTTATTTTTAAAATATTTTTCCATGTTTACATGATTCATTTTCTTTCCCTTCCCTCTATCCTCCCCCCTCCTGGAGCCAACAAACAATTCCACTGGGTTATACAAATGTTATTACTTGATACCTATTTCCATATTATTCATTTTTGCTATAGAGCAATCTTTTAAAGCCAAAATGGGGGATAGAGTCTTAAACTATAGCTCAAAAGTGCCAACCATGCTTGTCATCAACAGTCAGTCAATAGGCACGATTGACTTTTAGCAAAGGAATTAATTAGCTTGGGAGAGTAAAAACAGTAGCTACAAAACATCTCCTCTAATAAACCTGGCGTGCATTCCATACAGTACGTATGGAAAGAGTGGACGCAAACTCAGCATAGAGTGGCAATTGTTCAACCTTCGTTTTTTAAAAGGATCAGTGACATCACAGTGGTAACAAGAACACAGGTAGGACATGGAGACAAAGAAGACTTTTTCTTTCTTCAAAGAATCCTCCTGCAATTCCCCCTGAGTGCAAGTTTTCAGCTGGGTTTCCTGTGTTGCTTCCTTTCCATGATTTCCAGAGCTAGATCTCTCTTGCAGCTATAGACATACCTCTTCTCTGTTGCCAAAGATCCTATTTCTCAAACTTGTTTCCTCCCTCAGGTGATTGGTTTCTGCATCTATTTCCATCTGGAGTGTGAATCTCTGCTCCCTAAAGTATGTTTTGAACATTCTCAAACTGATGAATTCTTGAATTGCTGGATGGAGGTGTTTCCCTCTGTGGTGTCACTGCTAGACATCATGTCAGGCAGAGCAGGGATAGAGAGAGAGAAATTCCCTTCCTTCCCATTGTAAGGCACATCTGAACATAAACTCCCACCTTGATTCCTCCCCCAGGAATTATCTACTTGAAACCTTGCAAAGATGTATCTTAATTGAAATTGTCTCAAGGTGTTGTTCTCTCTAATCCTTTCCCTACCCCACCCCAAGAAATGTATTGATAAAACATAAAAATCCTTTCACAAAAGGAATTACCACATTTGGCACCAATTTTAAAATTAGTTTAATACCTTATTACTATTTAAAACATCATCTGTCATTAAATTCTGCATGATATCAACAGAGTTGGAGGGAGAAAATATTATCTTCTTTTTTTAATGTAGAAATATTTGGTATTTTTAAGAAAAGGAAATGTTTACTGGTTTGTGCTGTTCCTGCATCTCCCAGTAAGCCATGTCTGAGCAAAACCTGATCGGCTTATATCATAAAGATATACTATTTACAAGTAGCAACCCTGTGAAGTACACAGCACAAATAGATTTTATAGATGAAAAAACTGAGACTCTGAAGGATGTAGTAACTTCCATGATTGGAGAGCTAATAAATTTATGGCAGAAAGCAAGCTGAAGTCTCTAGACTCTTAAGTCCAGAGCTCTGTCCAAACATCATGCTGGCTCTTGAAGGCTGTGTGGAGAATACAAATGTGCAACAAAAATCACTGGACCTAAATCTTATGATGGAAAGAAAAATGTAGCACCTGCCTTAAACTGTATTTCTAATCCCTTGATTCCACTTCTTTCTCTCAATGCACTAGAAATACTTCCTGCATAATGCCTATATGAACTGTTATGAAATGCAATCATGAGAAATACTGATTTCACTATTTAGCAATCGTTTTTGAGCATAAATTCTTCATTCCCTCTGAAGGCATAGTATATGCAAAACATTTTGCTTATTTCTTATAGCACAATAGTGTTCCATCACCAACATGGAACATTGTTGTGCTATGAGAAATGACAAGCAGCATGATTTCAGAAAAAATTGGAAAGATCTACATGAACTGATGCAGAGTGAAATAAGCAGAACTGGAAGAACATTGTACACAGTTAACAGCAATATTGCATAATGATCAACTGTGAAAACTTGGCTACTCCCATCAATGCAGTGATCTGGGACAATTCTGAAAGACTTATGATGGTGAATGCTATACACCTCCATAGAAAGAATTGTTGGAGTCAGATGCAGATAAAAAACATACTAGGGAGCAGCTGGGTAGCTCAGTGGATTGAGAGCCAGGCCTAGAGACAGGAGGTCCTAGGTTCAAATCCGGCCTCAGCCACTTCCCAGCTGTGTGACCCTGGGCAAGTCACTTGACCCCCATTGCCTACCCTTACCACTCTTCCACCTATAAGTCAATACACAGAAGTTAAGGATTTGAAATTTAAAAAATAAATTAATAAAAAAAACATACTAACTTTCACATCAGTTTATTTATGGTTTTATTTTGGGGGTTTTGTTTTGTATGAGTGTGCTCTTACAACAATGACCAATATGGAAGTGTGTTTTGCCAGATCAAATTGTTTACCATCTCCAAATGTGGGGAGGGAAGGGATGAAGAGAGATGGTTTGAATCTTAAAATTTTGGGAAATGTATAGTGAAAATTAAAATTACATGTAATTGGGAAAATAAAATATCTTTGAATAAAAAATTAATAACTAAGTATATGCAAAACAAGTCTATGCTTGTTTTAATAAACTGAGCAAGGTCAATGAGATAATACCTGGTTTTCAAATAATTTTTGCATTTCATTTACAAAGCTGCATCTTTAATTTTTCAGAATTCCTATTTTTGGTGGACAGATGGGTGGCTCAGTGACTTAAGTGGCAGGTCCAAAGACAGGAGGTCCTGGGTTCAAATCTGGTCTCAGACACTTCCTAGCTATGTGACCCTGGGTAAGTCACTTGACCCCCATTGCCTAGCCCTTACCACTCTTCTGCTTTAGAACCAATACACAGTATTGATTCCAAGATGAAGGTAAAGTTTTTTTTAATTCCTATTTTTAGTTTTTCTCATGATTTGTATCTATGTAAGGACTGACCAATAAGGGTCCAATCTTTATGGTATGCCTGAAATTGGTCATCCTGGTGGGTCATACAGAACAGGCATACTAATTGCTCAGTTCTGATCCAACATTTGGAACTTCAGGAGGACTGTTTCCAGTCATACATGGCTGAATGCCAATCTCTTGGGGTTTTTTTCCTTCCTGGTGGCAAGTTAGGCAGAACTGCCATGAACTTACAGATATTTCCTACTTGGTCTTAAATGTGTCTGTGAGCACATCTGTTTCTTTTGTGTCCATTTTTTCTAAATTTTAGGTCAATGACTATATGAAATAGGAATGAACAGGAACTCCATTAGAGCCATCAGAAATCAAACTAGACCCAGAGTCAGTAGCAGAGTCTAGCAGATCAGAGGGCCCAAGAAAAGAGCAAAAATCTGCAGACAGTTGTTCAAAAATGGGAGAAGCTTCAAAGATCATAACTACTTATGATGGAGAGGATGGCTATGAATTCTCAAAAGGCACCAATCCTTATGACCCGAGAGAGAGAGCTGGGAAATTTTATAAAGATTAAACAAAAGGAGAAAAGAACTTTGAGGACCTAGCATTAAGGTGCATAGCTAGTCTACACCTATCCTCTACTCATGTGAATTATTACCATTGTACATTTGAGGCCTGTTCTAGCCAGGTACTACGTGAACACACAACCTTCCCAACAACTGCCAGGGGCAACTAGATTCACACCCTAGTCATCCTCAATTCCTTACCTACACTTAACCAATATAGACACTTTGTTCATAGGTTTTGGCACTTTACCTTCACACCATCCCTTTTTCCTGTCTCCTCTCCCCCCATACAGCTGCCACCCTGATACGGGCCCTCCTTGCCTCCTACCTGGACTATTGAAATAGTCCACTGATCCATCTCTCTCTTTCAAACTTCTCCTCACTCCAGATCATCCTCCTCTCAGCTGTAAGCACTTGTAAACCATTGTACAGCTCAAGTCTAACCAAATCACATCCCTGCCTCCAATTAAATAAACTCTAGTAGCTCTCTATTGTCTCTAATATCAAATACAAAAATTTTATTTGGCTTTTAGAGCCCTTCACAAGGCCATTCCTACATTTCCAGTATTCTTACATTTTCCCCCTCCACACTATCTATAATCTGGCAACACTGGTTTTCTCACTGTCTCCCACGTGACACTCTGTGTCTTTCCTCTCCTTTCCTGCATTCCACAACTCCTCAGGGTTGCCCCTTGAATGCTAATGGAGTTATTACTTTCATGGTCAATGGATTTGGGGAAAGAGTCCAGAAGAGGGTCTATATACAGTTTAGAGGTAGAATAGTGTAATAAATAGAAAACTGGTCTGGGAGGGAAGAAAGACTAGACTCCAGTTCTGACTCTGACACAAACTAGCTATGTGACAAACTCTCAGTGACCTAGGAAACTCTCTAAGCTTATAAATTGAGTAAAATTTTACAAGTTTCATTGGTTTAGTGAATTATTTCATCTGAGAATTTCCATGCCAATGAAATCATGGGTCTAGTGCCTATCTCTATCCTATTAACTTACACACAATAAGTTTGGTAGTTCCTTATTTCTTTCTATATTTTTGGTTTGTTGTACGCAAGTAAATTTGTCTATTTTCCCCATAAACTTTCTCTTATTATGGTTGCAAAAAAAATTAAGTCCAATCTGAGGCTGAGTTCCTTGTCTTAGATCAACCCACCATTTATGAAGCCTTTGAGGTTGGGAATCCCTGTGAAGCCAAGACACTATAAAGAGAAAGAAATGAAGCCAGTGCATCAGTTGGTGAAGAGGTGGCTTTGAGATTAGAGATCAGAGAATGTAATGATAGCCATAAAAACACTTGTCTATTCCAGAGATTGGCCCTGAGTCTGATTCTCCCAATCAATAAACTATAAGCCAGCTGTAGCAACATGTAGTTAGCATTCTATTCCGATATCACCTTTGAGAGCCAGCAAGGCCCACATAGTCCCCAGATAACCCAGATTAAAATCACAGGAAAATCAGTAGCTGAGAACAGAGTAATATTAGCTATACTGACATTTGTTCATTTCCTCAATGGAGAATTTTTACTGATTCTCCTGTTGTGACAGAGGCTAAACCTAGTCATCTTGAACAATGTCATAAAACTCCTGGCTTCAGAGCATAACTATATACTAGTTGGTGTTGCTTGAGTCTAAGAGAAAGAACTATGTAAGAGATATTCTATTATGAGTTTTTTTATTCATTGCATTTACTTTACATAAAGACTAAAAAAATTAAATGCATTTAAGCATATTTGTCTATTTGTACACATGGCTGATTTCACTGAGTCAAGATCAGTTGACTAGGGCTCCATGAAATATAGCAGATTCTGAAAGGTTTTTGAATTTTTCACTACATAGGGCCTCACAGATATTATGCTGGGATAAATACACAAACTAGAGCTTGTGGCTACAGAGAAGAAGGGATCCTGGTCACAGTCCCAAAGTAGAAAAGATTGCTTATGGTCACTCACCAACCAGAGGACAGGCCAGGAGAATGGTGATCATACCTCTCCTTAGAACATACCACCTTGGAAGAACTGAAAACTTACAGAACCCCCAAACTAGCTCTGAAAACAGCAGCATGAAAAATCTGAAGAGTACCCCCTTTACCCTGGGAGCAGAGCCCAATTTTAATTGGAAAAATGAGCAAATGACAAAAAATGAAACCTGAGCATATAAAGTTACTATGGTGACAGGGAAGATCAAAACACGATAATTAAATCAAAGCAGCTAAATACAAAGCCTCAAAGAAAAATGTGAATTGGTCTCAAACCTAACAAGAATTCCTATAAGAGCTTTAAAAAATTTAAAAATCAAATAAGAGAAGTACAGACATTGGGGGCATGGATGAGAATGATACAATAAAATCATGAAAGAAGAGTTTAGTAAAGGAAGCACAAAAGAAAAATACTGAAGAAAATAACATCTTAAAAAACAGAATAGATAAATGGGGAAAGAGGCACAAAAATTCATTGAAGAGAAGAATTTTTTAAAAAGAAAAATTGACCAAATGGAAAAAGTACAAAAATTCAATGAAGAAAAAACTTCCAAAGACACAGAACTGGCAAAATAGCAAAGAAAGTATAAGGTTTCACTAAAGAAAATAGTTCCCTAAAAAATAGAATTGGGGGGACAGCTGGGTAGCTCAGTGGATTGAGAGCCAGGCCTAGAGACAGGAGGTCCTAGGTTCAAATCCGACCTCAGACACTTCCCAGCTGTGTGACCCTGGGCAAGTCACTTGACCCCCATTGCCTACCCTTACCAATCTTCCACCTATAAGTCAATAAACAGAAGTTAAGGGTTTAAAAAAATTTAAAAAAAAATAGAATTGGGCAAGTGGAAGCTACTGGCTCCATTAGACACTAAGAAACAATAAAACAAGGTCAAAATAATGAAAAAATAGAAGAAAATGTGAAATTAGAAAAACAATTGACCTGGAAAATAGATCAAGGAGAGATAATTTAAGAATTAATGGACTACCTGAAAGTCATGATCAAAAAAAGAGCCTAGGTCTAATGTTTCAAGAAATCAAGGAAATCTGTCCTGATATTCTAGAACTGTGTGTGTGTGGGGGGGGGGGGGGGGGCGGGGGAAGAAATGTAAAGAATCTACCAATCACCTCCTAAAAGAGATCCCAAAATAAAAACCCCCAGAAATATTATAGCCAAATTCCAGAACTCCCATAGCAAAGCAAAAATAAAGCAAGCAGCCAGAAAAAAATTATTAAAATACTGTAGAATCAGAGTCATAATATTACAAGATTGAACAACTTTTACATTTTTTTAAACCCTTACCTTCCATCTTGGAGTCAATACTGTGTATTGGCTCCAAGGCAGAAGAGTGGTAAGTGTAGGCAATGGGGGTCAAGTGACTTGCCCAGGGTCACACAGCTGGGAAGTATCTGAGGTCAGATTTGAACCTAGGACCTCCCATCTCTGGCCTGGCTCTCAATGCACTGAGCTACCCAGCTGCCCCCTAACAACTTTTACATTAAAGGTTCAGAGGCTTGGAAGATGATACTCGGAAGGCAAAGGAAGTAGGATTATAACCAAGAATGGTCTATGCAACAAAACTGATAATAATCCTTCAATGGGAAAATTGATATTTAATGAAATTGAAGATTTTCAAGCATTCCTGATGACTAGAGCTGAATAGAATACTTTGCTTTCAAATATAAGATTCAAGAGAAGCGTGAAAAGGTAAACAAGAAAGAGAAATCATAAGGGTGAATTCAGTAAGGTTAAACTGTTCATATTTCTACACTAGAAGATGATATTTATAATTCCCAAGAACTTAATCATTATTAGGGTAATTAGAAGGAGAATGAATATATATATATATATGTATATATATATATATATTCAGAAGGCACAGCAGTGAGTTGACTATGATGAGGTGATATCTAACAAAAAAATGGTAAAGAGTAAGAAAGATGGATGCACTGGGAGAAGGGGAAAGGGAAAGTTAGAATGGAGTAAATTTTCTAACATTGAAGAGGCATGAAAGAGATTTTACAGTAGAGGGAGAAAAGGGGGCCAGTCAAAACTTAAACCTTACTCTCATTAGAACTGGTTCAAAGAGAATATAACATTCATACTCAGTTAGATATAGAAATCTATTTTACCTTACAAGGGAGAATGAGGGAAGGGAGAAATATTGGTCAGCAGCAACAATAAAATGGGGATAGAGGGTTGCTGGAAGGACAAAATTGAGATAATATTTTTAAATAGCTTATAATTTAGTGCTTGGCACATAGTAGGTAATAAATACTTGTTCCCTTTCTCTTTCCTCTCCATAGTTTTGAAAGGTATTTTTTCTTTGTTTCTCTAATTTGTTCATAATGTGACATTATATATCTAAATTATATAATCAATCTGGAGTTTTGTGGTCCACAAAATGCAATAAGAGATTGGTGCAATGTTTGAAGGAGTAATAGGTACAGCTTTGGCTATGGAATTTTACTGGAGTTTTCAAATTACTAATAGGTAATTATTGGCAGCAAAATGTTTTAACCAGACATTTAGGGTTCAGATGTAAATATTCACAAGTAATCTGAAGAAACAAGACCAAAATCATCACCATTATGAATAATGCAGGCAATTATACAGTGACTTGCATCAAGTGAGTGGTTTTTGCATTTCTGTTTCAGTCAAGAGACTGTTATCTGTGTTTAAATCTCACTCCTTTTCCATTCTCTTTGACAGAAAGGTAGCTCTTCTCTTAATCTTCCATACATACTTGATCTATCCATTCCCATCTTACACACACACACACACACACACACACACACACACACACACACACACACNTACACACACACACACACACACACACACACACACACACACACACACACACACACACACCTCAAATCTTCCACTTCTCCCAATTGGTCTTTACCTATTGACTAACCTCTGTCCTCAGAGTCCTTCTCTATTGCTTTCAGATATGCAAGTCTCCCTCTTTATTAATGCTCTTTCACTAAACCAGTGATGGTGAACCTTTTAGAGATAGAGTGCCATGCCCATCCCACCCCAGAGACCATGTGCCGTGACCCTTCCCACCACCTAGTGCCAAACATGTCCCACCCCTCTTACCTTACACAGAGGAGGGAGAAAGCCCTCCCTTTGGGCTGCTGGACAGAGGAGCAGGTGAAGGAAGGAATGTCCTCAGTAAGTGTAGAAAGGGAGAAGGGAGCAGTCCCTCTGCCTTCCTAGTAACAAACTCTAGGGCAGTGGGAGAAGAAAGGGAGGAAGGGTGGTCAGGTGCCCACAGAGAGCACTCTGCATGCCATCTTCGGCATTTATGTCATAGGTTTGCTATCACTGCGCTAGTGCAATCATCACTTAATTGCCAAATCTGCAAGTTTTTTCCCCAGTCTTCAACCTTCTGGACCTGCTATAATTCACATTGGTGACACCACCTCCTCTTAAATATTCCCTCCCCTCTAGGTTTTCACTGCTCTCTCCTAGTTTGCCCTCTACCTACCTAAATGTTCTTTCGCAATTTCCTTTAAAGGCTTATCATTCACTTCATGTGCCTAATTATAGTTATTCCTCTCTTCTCTAATCCCTTTATATTTTCTTTCTTGATAACTACTCTATGCAGAATCTTCAGAGATATAGAAATATTATCCAGCTTCAGGTTTTTCTCTCAACTTGAGTCCCATATCACCAGTTACCTAATGGATATTTCAAATGGAATGTCTTAAGGGCATCTTAAACTCAGCATGTCTAAAACTAACTTATCTTTTCCCCTAAATTCTTCCCTCTTCCAAACTATTTCTGCCTGAAAACACAACCCTCTTTCTTCTAGTCTCTCAGGATTGTCATCTATCATTAATACAAATTCTCACTTTTCCTTACCCCACATAACCAGTTAGTTGCCAAATATTGCTATTTCTATCTCCAGAATATGTCTCATACTTGACTCCTCTCTACCCACTCAACCATCTAATTAATTCAGGTCCTCATCACTTCTTACCTAAATTATTGCAGCAGCCTCTAATTGGTCTGTCTCTCTCAATGTCCTCCCCCACTTCAATCTATCCTACACGTACTGCTCCCAAATTGATTTTCCATAAGCACACATTTCACTATATTAGTCAGTCTCCTATTCTACCAACTCCATTAGTTCTCAATTGCCTCTGGAATAAAATATAAACTCTTCTGTTTATCTTTCAAAGCTCTCCAAAACCTGATCCCCAGTAGACTTTCCAGTGTCCTAGTACAATATTCTACCTTGCTCAGCAATCCAGTCAAACTGGCCTTCTTTCTATTCTTCATATCTGATGATCCATCTCTCATATGCATGCCATTGCAGCCAGTCAGATTCCCACCCCTCAAAAAGTACCTTTTACTTCAAAGTAGAATCAAAGCTTTTCCTGATCTCCCTTCTAAATTACCAGTGCCCTTCCCTTCAAAATCCCTTCAAAATCTCAAAATCTTCAAAAACTTTTTATTTTCTTTAGATTTATTCTTTATATTGTTTCTAATTATCCAAGCTCCTTAAGAGTAGGGATCATTTCATCCCTTGTATTAATACCCAAGCACCCAGCACATAATAGTCATTTAATAAAATCATATTGATTGATTTATTCGTTAGGTGTAGAAGAAGTATACTCTAAGCAATTGATGTAGGAATTAAATTAAAAGGTATCAATTTTCCTATTCCATTTACTAAGAGACAATCTTTTGGTGATGAAACTTTACATATTTTTGCCACATCATAGTAATAATCTGTCATTAAAAATGTATTTTTAATTAGCAAATTTTTATTTGGTCTATCTTTTTTCCTATACATAAATATACCCTAAAAAAGCCAATGTGAAGGCTGGCATAATGGAAAACAACTGGCATCTAAATCTAACAGTAACATACAGTGTTGATACTAGATAACAGCTTTTTTGTGGGGAAAAAAAGACAATTTTCCATTGATATGCTTGCCCTGGACAGAAGTATGGAATTATTGCAATTTATTATTCAGCAACTAACAAATAAATCAACAAGCATTTATTAAGTGCCTACTATATGACAGGCAATGTGCTAAGCACTACTGATATAAAACCAATGAATGAAATAATTGCATAATGGAGAGAGGCTTACATTCTGATGAAAGAGACCACCTATGAGGAATCAGAAATGTTGTCTAATGACACAACTGCACAAGATATTAGTATCAATATTGTAATCTGAAAGTAAAGCTTTAATTTAAAATCAACCCACAGCTTGGGAAATTTTCAATTTATTCAAAATTATTGATGTTATTTCATAAAATCCAGAAAATTTAAATGTCAAAATAAATGTCCCTGATTTTATTTGCATGAATATAATTCTGTACTAGAGTTCATTTTGCAAATATAATTATGTTTTACTCTGTTACTACTAAGTAACAGATTGATAACCACAATTCAGCTAGTTAAATCAAAAGAGTAGGTAAAAAATATCATGTACTTCACTTAACTTCCTAGTGCTTGGATTTTCCTTAGTACAAAGTGGAGATGAGTGGGGCACATTCCTGAATATCTGTCACCTTTAATGGATACTAACTTCATTTGTCAAAAGCATGGTGCTTGTCATTTAATTTAAATATGAACTATTTAAATCATTCATTTAGTCTTAGAGCCTATTAATGTCACAAGAAAACATTCATGATGAGTAGACAATGCAATTCACCCTGACCTTCACAAATAGGAAATTCACTAATGTGTACAATGAAGGGATATAAACACATGTAAGTACAAATGTCACTCTTTGGTATCTAGGAAGAAACGGAAGAAAGAAACATTTTCATATTTACTCTGTTCAACAGAGTTGACATCATATCCCTTTACTATGTAGCCCAATCAAAAAAGATATATATCTTCATTTGTAGAAACTGTGATAAAAGACAGCAGAAATGGTAACAAATATGTTCACTCCTTTGACTAGACCAACTATTAATGATGCCTTTCTAGAACCAAGAAGAAACACTAGCCATAAATCACCTTCACTATATTAAGTATAAAATGCAGGTTTTATGAAAGACCTTTACTGCCTAATTCGTTCTCTGTATCGGTGACTGAACAACTGACTGCTATATTTATTTGCAATTATATTACTTCTGACAATCAACATCAGTTACAATATTCTTTATCAAATGCACAAAATATATTCAGCAACAAGACATGATCCAATTCTTGTTAAGAGTTTAGCATTTATGGATGACAGAAGGCCAGATACAAGCTTGACCTCACCAATTATATAGCTATACATTCAGAAAATGTTTCTACCTCACTCCAGAGCAAATTATTCATTTTCCAGTAACCCAAAATAATCAGCCATTTTTTCCAAGAGGCACCACTACACTTTCATATAATATTGTTTGTCCTAATGGTGGTGAAAGTGATCTTCCATTCCTAATTGTTCATTCACTTCAACGAGATTAGTAGCAGAATCCCTGACTAGGGGGAGCATTTGTTGAAAGCAGCAACACTGCAAGGCCTTCCTGTGCAGTCTCTAAAAAACTGATAAATGTGGCCCATTTCAACAGTTCCAAAATCTATATCACCTCTGCCATATCTAAGTGGTAGAGAAGGGGGGAACCAATTGGGCCACTTTACTTAGTATCTGACTAGATGGTTGAACTTTAGTTATCTAACTCAATGATTTTTTTTATTTCTGAAAATTTAAGTACATAAAATATTAATAAACATTTAAGTCAAAGAAATAAATGGTGATTTATACTGATATTGACAATATAATATAGCAGATTGAGTACCTGACTATGAAGACTTTAGTTTAAAATGTTAACTTTTGCTAATTAGACATGTGCCCAAAAGCAAGTGAGCCTCAGTTTCCTCATCAGTAGAAAGGAGATACTAATATTTTTAATCACTAATATAGTACCTTACAAAACAAATTCATGTTACATTGCACAAATCGTCTATTTAGAAATACAGAAACATTAAACACATTCTACACTACAACCCAGTAAAAATTATCATCTATAGGGAAATAACAAAAAACTCAGACTTAAGTACAGATCAAATATAAAGAATGAATGGATTAGGGAACAATTCTTAAAAACAATAAATGGAATAAAGTGATAACATTGAGACAACATAACAAAACACATGGAATATAGCTGAAGCATTCCTTGGAGGAAATTCTATATTTTTAATGAGAGAAAAGGAAACTCAATTGAACATACAACTAAAAAATTAGGGAAAAAATCTCACATATAAGTACTAGATTTGACAAAGTTCTCTATATATTTCAAAAATGAGGCCTCTATCAAAGAGAGGGTCTATAAAACTTTTTTCCCAGCTTACTTCTTTCCTTCTAATATTGGCTATATTCATTTTATTCATACAAAACCTTTTTCATTTAATGTACTCAAATTATTCATTGTATAAAACCTTTTTAATTTATAAGAATATGAGCCATTCTCCAATTAACAAATGGCCAAAAGATAGGAAGAATGAGTTTTGGGATAAAGAAATAAAAGCTATATATAAATATATGAAAAAAAGTGCCAAGTCATTATTGATTAGAGAAATATAAATTAAAACAATTCTGGGACATCTTACACCTATCATATTGGTTAAAATGATAAAAGGGGGAAATGAAAAATGTTGGAAAAGATATGGGAAAATGGAGACACTGTTGGTGATATGAACTGATCCAACCATTTTTGAGAACAATAAGGAATTCATGTATACTTTTTGGCCCAGCAATCCCACTATTAGGCTAAAGTCAGGGGAAAAGGAAAAGAACCTCTCTGTTCAGGATATTTATAGCAGCTTTCTTTATGGCAGCAAAAAACTGGAAATTGAGGGGATTCCCATTAGTTGGGGAATGGTGAAACAAGTTGTGATACACGTGGGTGATGGAATACTCCTGTGCCATAAGAAATGATGAACAGTTAATTTTATATGTGGAAAGACTTACATGAAATCATAAAGAGTGAAATGAGCAGAACCAAGAGAATATCATATATAGAAACAGAAATATTGTTCAAAGAATGGCATGTATGTACATCTTCATAGAAAGAATAGATAAATAGAAATAAGCAAGATAAAGTTTTATATATACATGTATCTTTTTGTCAAATGCTGCCTTCTCTAATGTGGGGAGGGGAAGGAGGGAAGAAGTTACCTGGGTATTTTAATGTAACAAACAAATTTAATTTTTTTAAGTACTAAAAGAGAAATTTAAAAAGCAGAGATAAAATTGACAACTGAAAAGGTAAATTCAAAGGCAAGTATATTAACTTAAGATATTAGTAACTCTAAAAGTAAGGAAAGAGAACAGCTTAAAATTAATAGTAATAAAAATAGCTAGGATTTACATAGCATTTTATGGTTTGCAAAGAGTTTTACATGTGTTATCTTATTTGATCCTCACAACAACCTTCTGATTAAACTAAGTGAGTTCCTTGAAAATATAATAAAACACCCTAATTTGATGACAAAGGCATGGATCAGAAAAAAAAATTAAAATCCAAAATTATAAAGGAAAAGCCATTATTAATGATGGGAAATAAAGAGAATTATCAGAAACAATTATGCCTAGTTACATTCCCAAAACAAGCTAAAAGGAATTATAAAAGTATAAAATACCTAGGATAATAAAGTAGAAAATAGATAATCTAAACAACCAGAACTGTAAAGGAGAAATTGAGTCAACCACAAAATAACTCACAAAGAGTGACTGGCTCAAAAATTTTATAAGTGAATCCTATTAAACATTTAAAGAACAAATAACTTATAAATAAGTAAAATATTTGCAAAAATGGAAAATAAGATACTTTACCAAACTCCATGTTCTTGATACCCAAGCAAGAAGTACATTAAGTAGCAAAAAAAAAACCACTGCAGACTAAATATCATCATTCTCAATGTCAAGGAACTATGATTTTGTCTGAATTTGTATGAGCCTGGGAACTACTCCTCTGCTGACCAGAACTCACCTAAAACTTAAAGTCTTTGAGAGTTCTCTGAGGCTTGGAGAGGTTAGGAAATTTGTTCATGTTCACATAGATATGATCAAAGGCAAAATTTGAACCCAAGCCTTCTGACTCCAGTTCCAGCAATCTATTTTCTATGCCAATACTGTTCTTCTCTGTACCAAAATCATTAATAAATACTACTTTGTTGTCGTTCAGTCATTTTTCTGTTGTGTTCAATTCTTCATGTCCTCATTGGAGTTTTCTTTTTTTTTTTTTTTTAAATTTTGAAGATTTTCCTATAGTTACATATTTCATGTTCAACCCAAACCCCTCCCACCCCCAGTGGCTAATGTACAATTCCACTGGGTTTTACATGTATCATTGATTAAGACCTAATTCCCTATTATTGATATTAACATGTTTTTTTCTAAGTCAATATGTGGTCCACAGAAATCCTTATGTACAATTTAGTGGCCTCAATTTCTATTGGATTTTGATCCCACTGACCCAAAAGTCCTGATGGCCTTTACAAAAGAGTACATGCTTTTTGGCAACTTAGATCATTTCTGTATTATTGTGGGAGAGAAGGAATTGTTTCATTTCTTCTGTCTGTATTCATAACATGGAGTAGAGTTGCTGGTATATAATAGTTACTTCATAAATGTTAATATTTATTGCTTTTATAGTATGTTTGTAATTTTTTGTATTGCATTTTTATTTATTTTTAAATATTTTCCAATTGCATTTTAGTCTGGTTAAGGAAGCATTCAGGAATATTGTGGGGTGCATTGTAGCTCATGGATCATATGTCTGATAACTCTGTTCTAGGTCATCTCTGTACTCTGTACTCAGGCTAGGCATTAGAGTAGGCTTTTCTGAAGACTGATGGTTATGATGTCTTAGAATATTATATGAGAAATAAGGTTTTTGGCCCAGCATATCTATAACACCATTCCATTAAAGTGTCTACCTATTCGTAAAGTTTTCCTACCTCATGACTTATTGTAATCAATATCCTTTATAAGACAATATAATCTTACATAAGTTTGTTCTTGTTATAACTCTTCCTGGGTAAAGATGCAATATTTGAATGTTTAATCTGAAAATAAGTAAGAAATGTTTTCCAAAGTGGATGAGAAACACACAAAAAAAAGATGAGATTGGTCATTTGTGATTTTTACATTATTAGCAGTTGTGAGTATTTTAAAGTCTTTTCCTAAGATTGCCATTTCAAACTAGTCAATCCTCATGTTCTCTGCTGACAGAATAATGTTAAAAGGCATTTGGTATAAGAGTTGGAAATACCAGTACCAACTCTAAAGGTCATGAAAACTTTATCAGGCTTAGTAGAAAAGCTACTTATATTCCATGTTACAATCACACTGGGCACTAAAAAAAATAGATATCTATTTTGGTTTTTAATTTAACAAGTACTTTAATAAAATGTGCATATACACATGAAAAACATGAAGTTGTTTTATATCTAGGGCTATATTCTTTTCTACTGACATTAATATTTATCATATGGTCACTAGACTAGGCATAGAAAGGCACTTTCCCTGTATTTTTGAAAATGAAAATGTCGGGGCTATGAGTCCTGCTATTTCTGTAATATATATTCTGCTTTCTCTCATTTCTCTGCTTTCCTTATTTCTTTAATATTTCCTTTTATCTTTTAGCTTCTAGAATGGAAATTATGTTAATACTATGCAGTCTACTTATACTCACCATCCATCCATTATTTCTCAATATTTTTTATGATTCACAACCAGATATCATCATTAATAGGCTATATTTGTTGTTTTTATTTTAAAATTTATATATTAAAATTGTATTTAATTATGTATTTAAATAAATAAAGATTGGCTTTTAACAATAAGAATATTGGGATTATCAAAGGTACTGCATAATTTCCATGATGAAATCTATTGTCCCTCCTTCCAGATTTATTCTTGAGGCCAGGTCATTTTCAGTGCCTGTCAAATATGTATGTGCTGACAAATCAACTCAATTGCTTCTCATCTAAATGAATGTCTTTTTTTCCCATGGTGTTTTCTTTCTAGGCTATGGATCTCACTAAGGAGGCTTTCTGCAAACATCACAATATCACATACAAACAAGAACTTCCAGAAACTATCACTGCCTATCAAAAAATCCTTACATATGGACTTTGCACAAGGTGCCCTCAAAAAAAGTACATGTCTATTTAATTCTTTGCTTAACAGGGAAAATCAGAAAATTGTTGAACAAAGTTTTCCTGTGGCAACATCTATCCATTAATCAGCAAGCTTTTATTAAATGCTTTCCATAGCAACACACTGTGGTAAGTGCTGGGAACACAAAGGTATAAAACAGTCTCAACTGTCAAGAAGTATCCTTCAAGAGACAACTAGATGGCACAGTGGAATCAGGGGGTCCTGGATTTAAATCTGGCCTCAGAAACTTCTAAGGTATGTGACCCTAGGCAAGTCTCTTAACCCCAATTGTGTACCCTTGATACTGACAGAATAAAGGGTTGGGGGGTTTTTAAGATATGCATTCTAATAGAGAGGACAACATATACACAGGCACAAACAAGATAACTACAGTGTAAATGAAAGTAATCTGAAAGAGGAAGCCATCAGAATCTACAGGGATCACAAAAGGTCTTCTACAGAAGACAGAATTTAAGATGAATCTTGAAGGGAAACCAAAAAATGTTAAAAGGTTGATCTGAGGGGTGATTCCATACCAGACAAGGTGATAGGAAATAGAGCACTACTACATTTGTGGAACAGCATTGTAACTGAAGTATAGCATATGTGGGAGGAGAAAGAAAGGAAGGAAGAAAGGAAGAGAAAGAAAGGAAGAGAGGAAGAGAGGAAGAGAGGAAGGAAGGAAGGAAGGAAGGAAGGAAGGAAGGAAGGAAGGA
>NC_058135.1:27619268-27689415 GCF_016433145.1 Gracilinanus agilis
AAGGAAGGAAGGAAGGAAGGAAGGAAGGAAGGAAGAGGAAGAAAGAAGGAAGGTACAAAGGAATGAAAGAAAATCATCAAAAAAAATATGAAAAGAGAATAGTCTATATTATAAGAAGGATGGGCAACAAGTGGGTAGTCATTGATGATCATAAAATATTGAAATATCTAGAAAATTATCTGTATAAATCTGTTTCAGGCCCACGTTTTCATCAAGGACTTGTTATATGTATACACAGAGACAGATACACTGTGGCACTTAAGAGAAATAAAACTATCCACATTCAGAGGAAGAACTGTGGGAGTAGAAATAAAGAAGAAAAACAACTGCTTGAACAAATGGTTTGATGGGGATATGATTGGGGATGTAGAGTCTAAACGATCACCCTAGCGCAACTATTAATAATATGGTCTTGGGGGCAGCTGGGTAGCTCAGTGGAGTGAGAGTCAGGCCTAGAGAGAGGAGGTCCTAGGTTGAAAAACCCGGCCTCAGCCACTTCCCAGCTGTGTGACCCTGGGCAAGTCACTTGACCCCCATTGCCCACCCTTACCAATCTTCTACCTATGAGAAAAATATACCGAAGTACAAGGGTTAAAAATAATAATAATAATATGGTCTTGATAGGTCTTGATCAATAACACATGTAAAACCCAATGGAATTGCATGCTGGCTATGGGGGTGGGGGGGAAGGAGGGGAGAAAAAGAAAATGAATCACGTAACCATGGAAAAATATTCTAAATTATTTAATTAAAAAAATTAAAGGATATCTTGTATGAAAAGGAAATTCTAATAAAGATTTTAAAGAAATGAGAAAGTTGGCATATGAGTTGATAATTACACAGGAAGAGTAATGATAATACACAGTGGAGGAAATAATAACAAACATTTATGTAGTGACATTATTTTACAAAGCATTACAACAAATCTGTGAAGTTAAAAAAAAAAAAAACACCTTAGGAGAGGACAACCACTTTGTCAGAGTTCTATTAAAAGTTACCAGTTTCATTTATAAATGCTGGTCCTCCTTAATTTTCATGCTTTCCTCTGCTGGTTATCTCTAATTAATCTTATATCAGTTTATCATGTACATGTATAAAATTTATATAAAGTTATTATAAAATTTAACATATATGTATAAACAGTATACATCCTATCTGTACATTATCTTTCTCTAGATGGTCTCTTTCTAGATCATAATAAGCTCCTTGGGGGCAGGAACTGTCTTTTTGTCTTTCTTTTGATTCCCCAAAGGTTGGCACAGTGCTTGGCTCAGAATAAATGTTTAATAAATGTTGATGGATTGACGGATTCTTTAATTCAGCAAATCTTTACTAAAAACTTTTTGCATGGAAGGCACTATATGTTTGGGCACTTGGAATTTAACAGAAAGAAATCAAGCAGTCCCTGCGATATATAATGGAATAAAAGGAAATATGATATGTTGCTAATCAAGAGGCTTGTACTTGAAGGCGGTATCAAGCTGGGTCTTCTGGCAGAGAGGCTGTCTCTTGGGTACAGGATAATTTGGGTCAGCCAGAGATTATGTGAGCCTGGTTGACAGGTTTTATTCAGCCTCACTGTTGTCTCTAAGGCTCTCTTCAGGGGAGGAGTAAAGAGTCCCTCCCTTCCGGAGAGCAACTCCCAGCTTATAGGAAGAGAAAGCTGGTTCACTTCCTGCCCAAGATGGATGCCTGGTTTAGCCCTCAAGAAATAAAGGAAAGTTATTCTTTCCCTCTTCAGCCTTTGCCCTAGTTGGTATAATGAATCACCAGAAGCTCTTAGTATAAAAGCCAAAGGAAAGCTGAGGGAAAAGGGGTTAAGGTCTCCTAACTGCTGCTACAGGAGAAGCTGGTACTGGGGGAGGGTCACAGGAGAGGGGAATCAGGCTGAGGGAACCGGCCTCTCAGCCAGGGATGGATTCACTGCCCTGATGTAATAAGGTTTAGCAGATTAGATGAGATGATGGCTTGGTTTAAGATTGTCCCTGCCTGCCTATAGAAGCTAGTTCCCACAATCTCCACTCACCAAAAATACCCTCCTCCCAGGGCCTAATGGGGAAATCCAGGGAATAGCAGGATGTCAAGGGAGAGGTCAAGGGAATCAGGCAAAGCCCAAAAGCAAAAGCCCAAAAGCCAAAAGCCCAAAGCCCCCTCAGTTGGTACTCGAGGGTTATTTATAGCCCAGCTCTAACGGTTTGTCCATGAGACCAGAACTCTGGCTGGGTCAACATTCTATTCCCCCCAACTGCCAGGATTGCCTCAGGTGGATCTGCAAATGCAAAAGATTCTTGCAGCAATCCTGCATTACACTTACAAACTATATCACTGGAGGGAAAATTACATCAGTGAGAACAGAAGTCCAGCTAAGTATAGTCAGTCTTCCACATTCACACCTTTAACTTTCACAGCTTCAAGGATTTACATGATTTTATTAGTAATCTCATTTTCACTTTCATATTGACAGACATGCACATTTTGCACAATAGAGAAAAAAATGAGAAGTGTGACACGTGCAAGTTTGAGGAGGGGCTGGTATCCTACTAGGAGGTACTTATTCACAGGACTTGTTTACCCTACCATTGTAAAAAGCTCCTCAGGCATTCCTTGCATAGTTTCATGGTTTGCCTTTAAAACTTAAGAGTTGTATTTCAATTATGCCCCCAAGAAAGAGTACAAGTCCTTTGAACTCTAAGCCTAACAATGCAAAGATGAATGTCCACAGTTGCTGTGAGCAGTGAGTTTGGTGTTAACAAATTGACAAATTGTTCTATCCAGGAAAAGTAGGAAAGTATGGTGCCGTAGATTTCATGTGCTGTGAAAAGTGAATATTGTCTAAAATTAATGTTTTTTATCAAGATGTTAGCACAAAAGGTCACAGAATTCTAGGGAATTATGAGCGAGAAAAAATGTTTTACATGTTACCAATTTTACTTTGTATGCTGTATTTCATGAGTTATTTCATGGTTATGGTATTAGGAAAAATGAATATTGCCAGAATTAATGTTTTGTTATAATGACCTCTATGCAGAAGTGTACTTTCATCGATGCCTAGCAAAAGATTTTATTTGTTGCTCATGGAAACCTAATACCCTATTTCCCAAAGGTTCAATGTATCAACATTTGTGAGGTGTTTTTTTCTTGGAATATTACCTCTACAAAAGTTGAGGATTGGTTGTATAATTAAAGTTACACATCTCTTTAAGGATATGAGTGTATGGTATTTCTTCATGTTTTTAATATCTTTTGTCATCTTCAACTCTCATTAAAAATCACAGCAACACAAGAAGCAGATTCTTCAAACACGTTGCTAATTCTTTTCTATTATTTTTCCCTCAATACTTTGAATTTCAGTATTAGAATAATAAGAGCTCTATAAATGTCAGAATGGTTTTACATTAAAAATTAAAATTTTCTTATATGTAGAACTTATGTTAAGCATATACTTAAAAATTCCTCCCAAAAAATTAACTTATATACTTCATATGCATTTTTTATTTAATTGTCTATATTTATTTTATTTTGTCCTCAATGGAATGCAAGATCCCCAGGGGCAAGGATTATTTCAGCTTTGTGTTTTTATCCACAGGACCTAGCATAAGGCCTGGCAAATAGTACATGCTAAATAAATGAGTTAACAACTGAGTTAATGAGCACTTTATCCTTTTAAAAGGTGCTAAGAGCTTCTACTAAGTTTCTAGTTAAAAGATAATCCAATGCTCTTTGAAAGAATGGCAATTGGTAACCTTTTCTTCATTTGGGGCAAAAGAACACCTTCCCTCATTAGCATGGCAAAATAATCTAGTGTGATAATTATCATCATCATCACAACTCTCAGAAAAGACCTACTCTCTGATGAAGGTAACCTTATTAAAGGGTATGCCAATTTAGAACCAAAGTCTAACAAATACTATGGCAAGCCAGAAGGAGTTCAGATACAGTCTCACAAATGGAATCATGTCTACTATCTGCAAAGCCTTATCAGAAGAGAGTTGGTCCCAAAAGGAGGATTTTTTTCAGTCACAGCTAAATCTAAGCTAACTAGGCAATAAGAGTTGCAACCTGTGTCAATGAAAAGAATACCTTCACTAATTACATACCAGAACCTTGAAGTAAGAACTATCATCACTTTCACCATCATAATCATCATCATTATCATCATAGTCTCCAACAGAGGTTCTACTTTTGGAAGGGTTAAAATTATCTTTAAAATATCTTCAACAGATCATTTAAAGCTTAGCCAGATAAAATTTTTAATATTTTATTTTTTTCCTGAATTACACGAAAAAAACAATTTTTAACCTCAATCTTTTGTGCAAAACAAATTCTGACCATCTCTTCCTCCATTCTCTCCCCAGATGGCAAACAATCTGAAGTAGACTTTACATGTCTAATAGTGTAAAATATCTTTCTGTATCAGTCCTTTTGTGAAAGAGAACTTAAACAAAAGAAAAGTGAAGAAATAAAGTGAAATATGTCTCGGTCTGCATTCAAACTCAATCAGTTTTTTTCTGTGGAGGAAGATGGCATTGTTCATCATGAGTCTTAAGGATTTTCTGGGATTACTGCTAGGAGTAGCTAAGTCATGTTCATCATATAATATTGCTGTCATGTGTACAATGATTTTCTGATTCTCTTTATTTCACTCTGCATCAGTTCATATAGGTATTTCCAGCTTTTTCTGAAATCATCCTGCTCATCATTTCTTACAGTATAATAGTATTCCATCACCATCATACATCACAATTTGTTCAGCCATTCCCCAATTGTAGACATCCCCTCAATTTCCAATTCTTTGCCACCACAAAGAAAGCTGCTATAAATATTTTTGAACAAACAAGTCCTTTTCCCATTTTAATCTCTTTGGGATACAAATCTAGTAGTTGTATTGTTGGATCAAAGGGTATGCACAGTGCCCTTTGGGCACAGTTGGGCATAGTTCCAAATTGCCATCCAGAATGGTTGGATCAGTTCACAACTCTACCAGCAATGTATTAGTGTCCAAATTTTACTACATCCCCTTCAGCATTTATTATTTTCCTTTGCTGTCATATTAACCAATTTGATAGGTCATCGGTTGTTTTAATTTGCAACTTCAATTTTTTAAAATATACTTTTATAGCACCCACAATCTAATAGCAAAAAGCCTGAGTTTGAAACTCTAATGATGTCAAGGTGTATTATAACAGCTAAAAGATAGTCTTTTGAGATATTTTACTTTCATATTATAAATATATCCAAACAGATTCTTCTTGCCATGATGTTGAATGTTAATGGATAATAGCAAGTACAGTAAAGAAAGTAGGGAATCCACTGTTGAAAAGTTTGATAGACACAGTATTATCCCAACATTTGCAAACCTGGTGACAAGATTAATGCAATAAATCAAATCTTGTAATACTTCTATCATTATTAATCCGATACAATCTTTTAAATAAGTAGTCATATTATTTCTAGATTCTCTAAGAGTACAAGAAAGGGTCTAGTGGTACACTATCAAGAACATTTAATAGAAATTGCACTCAAATTGTCAGTCTGATCTTATTTTCTAAGAATACAGATTCTAAATATCTTTAAAAATATGACAGACAGTGATAGAGCCACTACCTTAGATAAAAAGTTCTGACCTTACTTGGAGGCACTTATATCAAGTACAATTTTGAAGTCCCTTAAAGTCAATAAGTTTATATAGTCTGTTTTGTTATTTGTAAGCAAAGACTGCCAAGTTCAATGTGTATTTTATTTCTAATAAAGCTTATAGAAGAAATGTATATAAATTGAACAGAAAATTTATAAAAAATACATCAGGTAATTTACAATTAAATTCTTTGTTTTATAGCTTTTTAACATAATACATTTATATAAAAAGATTTACATACAAAGAAATCACTTCTCACTCCCACCATACCTAAAAGCTTATTTTGCACCAGTCTCTTATGAATCCCATCCCACAAGTACAAAGCTGAGAGTTTAAAATGCCTTAATATATCACTATTACTCAAAATATTTTGTTCACTCTAGTAGGTAAATGTGCATGTATGTCCTTTATCGTATGACTTTGCATGTCCTCCAGGTAGGCCCACAGGGCAGTGTAGGCAATAATGACCCATCTGTTCAGTACTGGCAACAAGAAAACTTCTAATGAAGACAGATGTGGGTCACCCAACACCAGCAGGCTTCAGGGTGTTAATGAATCCACCTAATGGTCACTCCCTGCCACTTTTGACTGATTGATGACATGAAAGGCTGAGCCTGAAAAGCAAAGAGACGTATTTCAGGTACTCATCAGTCTTACTAGGACATCTCTTTCACTTCCTCTTCTCTTTTCATTTCACTCTCTTTGTCTCTTTCCAGTCCTGAAAAATGTTCCTATTATTTATTGGACTCAGTCATCTAAAATAACCTTCCTAGAGTTTTACAGAAATTAATTCTTCCTAAATTTCCCTGCTAGTTATTTATATAAGATATTAACTATATAGATTAGTCTTTTTAAAAACACTATACTTTCATATTTTATTAAATTTCCTACGAGAAATATAATCTTAATAAGTTATAAAACTTTTCACCTATACTTACAACCTCACATGGCACTTTATAATGCCTTATTTCCTTCCCTCTATCCCCTTCCCAAAACCTTGGATTTATACCCAAGAAAAAAAGAGGTTCTACAGAGTCAGAAATAACACAAAGGGGAAAGTTATTACATATATTGAGAAAAGAAAAATCTCCATACAACACTCAGTAGCTCCTGAGCTTTTAAAAAAATTTATTTAGTTAATACATTTTGTTTTACTTCAACAGATGCTTTCTTCAAGTAAGTTACCTTTATACAATATATTCCCTGATGAAAACAAAGGTTCAAGTATCAATTATTAACTGAAAGGAAGAATGAATCATTTTTCTTTAGCAAATGATACTAACACTGGACAAGATATATCAAAGACCTGGATTCAAACTCACTCTGACAATGATAAACTGTGGCACCTTGGGTAAGTTATTTAATCTCCCTTTCTTTGTTTCCTCATCTGTAAACTGAATGGGTTGGGGGAGAAGCTCCTTGAGGTCCCTTCTAGCTCTCTATCTATGATCCTATGATTATGGATAGACAGGAAGGAGGGATGAATACTTTTAACAGCATACACTAACAATGAATGTAGACAGTGAAAAGAACACTGGCATTAGAGCCCAAGGATTTGATCCAGACCCTTGATGACCTCAAAAGAGCCACTTGCTTCCTCAGCCTCCAGTGTTTCCCTACTGCCTCCTGAGCACACGAATTCCATAGCTTGGTCTTTAAAAGCCCTTAGCTCCCTATCTTTCTTGTCTTATCCCATACTACTCAATTTGTACTCTTCTACAGCCAAACTCTATTAACTTTCTATCCTTCATGTGCATTCATCCCTTATCTTTGTTCATATGATTCTTCATGTCTGAAAAGCCCTTGCTGACATTTCCCCTCCAATCCTTCCTAAAATCCTCTGATCCCTCCAGGTCCCTCCACACTGTTTGAATGTTAGAGATGGATTAAGAACTGGAGGTCATGAGGATATTTAAGAACTGGTCTGGGAAAGGTATAAAATGGTAAAGTTGAAAATATAGAAAATTTGCTAAACAGATATTTCAGAGTCCAATAATATTTTGGTGGTAAATGTTCAGTTCCTTAATTACTTTGGGGGTTTTCCCTATGACCTAAACATTGTTTTGCATGTATGTGGTATTTAATATACAGGTGGACCTTAATCTAAGATGGATATAAAAATAAGTCTTATACTTATCTTGTCCTTCATTATCAACTATTACTAGCTTCATCTGTGAATTTTATTAATATGGTGAAAAATAGGGGAAAATGTTATTGCTTCAAACACTATTTTTAAGCTGGTTTTTATCCAGTAAGCTGTATTTCTTAATGTATGAATCAGTAGGTATATTATTTCCAAAACTGTCACTATTTCTGGCATTAGATTTTTATTTTTGAAGTTCAACTATGGCCTGTCCTTTTATTTACAGTGTAAATAAAAGAATCTCTATATGATTCTGTGACATTTTATACAACTCTATTATATATTCCACTATTTTATGGTATATGGGAGAGAAGGTTGATGAAATGTAATCCAGCATCAATATGAATCAATAAAACATTATATTTGGTTTTAATAAAAAAAATGTAATGCTAGGGCAATAATTAAAAATATAGTTAATACCTTATTTACTTAGCATCTTAGTAAAATGAATGGCTTCACATATGTGGCCTTTTTTAAAATGTCAAGACTTTAAAAATAATTTTGTGTTTCTAGCCAGTTCTGCACAGCAAGGCCCAGGGACTAGTGATCTTCACACATTCCTGTTCTTTTCTTCTTCTAGTCAACCCAGGTTCTACTCAGGGAGCATAACCTGACAAGGAAAGGAAGCTCTCCATCCTTACAGTTGTTGGCTTCTGTGCCCACACTGGCTACTCTAGAGACCATTTTATTTTTTGGCTCACCAGGTTTTCTCCAGCAAAGGGAGAAAGAGAAAAGGAGACCCAGTGTATAAACACGAATCAGGTATCTAGGAGGTTGTTTTGCCCACACCGTTTAGAAAAGGGATGCTAAACAATAAAAAAATCATGAATAATTAAAACAAAATCTAGTAATTACTGGAATAGTCAGTTAAGAGTCTAGCATTCAGGACTCTTTTGAACATTTACACTTTTTTTGAGAGTATTGCTCATCAAACCATTTTCCATTCTGCCTCCACTGAATACATTTTGGGAAAAAATCCCTGATGGGCTCTTTTTCTTTGTGTGTCTCTCTGTCTGTGTCTCTATGTCTTCCTCTTGTCCTGCTTCTCCCTTCTTCCCTTCCTTCTCCCTTTCCCCACACTGCTCTTACAAGCAGTTCTTTCTCTTCTGGACTGTTTGGTTCTTCATACTACTATCACTGTTGCTCCCTACTACCCTATTGCTCAGGTATGGAGAAGAGGAAGTGGAAGGTGCCAGTAAAGCACACACAAATGGGAGGCAGCCTCCCACCACGTGAGCTCATTTCTGGAGTTCAGGCGGGAGAAGTGTACTCCCACTCTCTAGTTAGTTTAGAACAGTGATTCTAGAATGACAATTGGAAAAACTCTCCTTCCCCTTCTTGAACATCAGCCATTGTCTGTCTCTAAGATCAGTTCCACAATAACCATCCACACATTCTTTCAGCAATTTTGCTCCCTCTTTTCTCCATCAGACCCCCTAATCATTTAATACATTTTTATGCTGGAGGAAAACAAGCCAGATTTCTGCATATAATAATTGTTACAACTTCTGCTCAATGTCTGAGGAAACTATCCTGCTTGATGTGTTTCCAGATATTGTTGTTTTTAATTTTATGTGTGTCAACAAATCAGTCCCAGAACTTTAGCACCTTTCGATTAAGAGCCACCATGCCTTACTAAATAACTGCCGGACAGCCTTCTCAAGTGGCTGAATACCAAGCACAAGTGGTGAGCAACTGCTACATATTACAAGATAGAAAAGGTAGGTAAGAATGGATAATTATGTATCAGAAATAATAGCCTACCCAGAAGCTATAATTCATAATGACAAAATAATAGCTATTTGGAATTTCACAAGGTTATGAATTATTTTTCACTAAATAGGCACTTACCTCATAAGTTTTTAAGCTTTTTTAATGTTATTGGTTTAAAATTGTCTATCAAGCTTTCTACTTAATATTTACTATAATTTTAAAATGATAACATTTTAATAAAGTTATACTCTAGCAGCAAAGGTAAAACATAGATGTGAAAAATAGGATAAGTGAATCAGCCAACAAGCACATATTAAACAATTATTGAGTACCAGGCATATACTCTAATCCCTGAGAATAAAAATGCAAAAATGTGGTCCCCTCTCTCAAGGAGCTCTCATTCTAATGGGGGCAGATAAGAACCAGGGACATATAAGGTATACAGCATAAATGGAAAATAATCTCCCCAGAAAAAAGGTTGAGGAGTAGAGTGAGAAGGAGACCAGGAAAGACTGCTTAAAGAAGACAAGATCTGAGCTGTCTTAAGGAAATCAGGAAATCCAGGAAGCAAAGGAGAGAACAGAGACCATTTCAGGGACTGCCACTGTAAAGGCATGGAGCAAGGTGAATGCCTTGCTTAAAGAATAGAATGTAAAATCATGAATTATGTGAAGTGGACTACATTATGAAAATGACAAAAGGCAGGAAGGGACCAAGTTGTAACAGGATTTAAATGCCAAACAGAGAAATTTATATTCCATCCTGGAGGCAAAAATGAGCCACTGGAGTTTACTGAATAGGAGGCTGACATGGGCAAACCTGCACTTTAGGAAAATCACTTTGGCAGGTAAATGGAAGAGAGATTGCTGTAGGGAGAGCCAAGGTAGGGGAAGCAATTAGAAAGGCAGGGCAATAATCCAGGCTAGAATTGATGAGAGGATCAGACAATGTGAGCAGGGGAAAGGTTCGTATAAAAGAGTTGTTGTAAAGGTAAAAGACAAGCTATTGCAAGGGGTTGGCCATGAGGGGCAAGTGAGAGTAAAGGGTCAAGGATGGCTCAGTTAAAGGGACTGGATTGTTGAATTCAATGGCTTAGGGATGCCCCAGGTGAGAAAACTCACTCTGACAAAACAAATAGGCCCTGCACCTCCTCTGAGACTTACAGTCTCGGAGAGTTGCCTCAAGCACTTAGTTAAATGACTGACTCTGGGTCACTTAGCCAGGGTATGTCAGAAGTAGGACTTTAACCTGTTTTCTCAGCTCTCAGGCATCTGGGTCACAGTGTCTCTCTTGTGTGTATCAGAAAAACAGTTTTAAAATATAGATGAACACTGTCTCTATTGCTAAATGAAAGGATCTATGACCAGATTTCAAATCCAAACTTGAATAAAATATCTAAATACCAAGCAACGTCCATCAATCAGAACTGCACCAAATACTTAAGCAATTTACAAGTCAAACTATCACATCTTGCCTCATTTAAAACCACGGGTTCTAGCAAATACAAAAGAATAAATGAACAAAGCACCATGCATTTCAATAGTAACCCAAAGTACTGGTGCCATCTAGTGAAATCTTACTATAGCTCTCTGTTGAAACTATTGTTTTCTAAAATCGAGGCACTCTGATAGATTCAAAATGTTTGAAATATGAGTGTTTGTGAAAACAGCCAACTTCATGAAAATTAAAAAGCATATTTTTACAGCCAACTACAGTCAGACAGCGTAGTTTCATATCTTGGAACTTGCATTTGATAACAAGGATTGTTCGGTCACATCTGACTCTTTGTGACCCCTTGGCCCATATGCTGCCAGTGCTGTCCATGAGGTTTTCTTGACAAAGATACCGGAGTTGTTCACCATTTCTTTCTCCAGCAGATTAAGGCAAACAGCGAGATGAAGTGATTTGCCCAGGGTCACATGACAGTGGAGCTGCCTACAAAAGTGGACATTTGTAAAGCTCTTTTAGATCTGTCAAATGCTTTAGATGCATTATCTCACTGGAGTCTCATAACTAATCTAGGTGATCAGCACTACAAAGATAATTCCCATCTTACAGACAAGGAAATTGAGGCTCAAAGAAAGTAACTTACCCAGGACCATATACGTACTCAGTATCAGAGCTGGGATTTAACCACTACAAAGTGAAATCGTGCCTCTCCTTTGGTGACCCTAAGTGGGAGCCAATGGGCTGATCCCAGATCCTCTCACATTACCTCCCTGGGCTCAAAGGCCCTCCAATTAAGTGGCTGCTTGCCATCCTCTAGCGCTTCAGTCCCTATCTATAAAATGAAGGATTGGACTCACTGGACTCCCCTTCCAGCTCTCTAGCTAGGATTCCCTGATGATGTAAAATGGCAATAAAAGGACCCTCTCTCACAAGGCACCTGTATCAAATGAGAAAATATATTTGTTTCTGCAAAATGTAAAGTGTTATGTGAATGCTAGTTATTATTAGCATATTAGGTTAATTGCAATAGTATTTCTATACAAAACAAAAGCAAGTTTATTTTTTACCTCTCTTGGTAGAAGAAGCACTGCTTGTTTGGATCATTTCTCCTTCAAATCATTCATCCCACAAGCATTTATGAGACACATTTATGAAAAAAAATCAAGCTGAAGATTGCTAGTACAATGGGTAGGCTTCTTACGAAGGATTTATGAGAAGACGTGGGGAAAAATCTCACAGAATGAGAATGGCCCTAATCTGCCCCTTTGGGGGGAAGAACCACATCAATGGAATAATGAAATGTTGAAATGCTACGGTGTCCTCTTATGCACAGCACTGCTCTAGCTATCTAACCTTAAAATACATCTCGTGTACACTTTGCACTCCAGCACACTTTCCATGAACCCTTCTCATCATTCAAAGCTCAGTTTGGATAGCCTCCTCCAAGCCAACATGCACTGACAGCTCGCACCTGCTATCTGGAAGGCACTGTTCAAGGACCAGTGGAAACAAAGAGAAAACAAAGCATACTGCCTGCCCTCAAGGACCCACTATTGGAAACCCACACAGGAGAGTAAAGTGATAAATACAGAGGTGAATATTTGAGAGAAAAAAGGAAAATTAGGAAGGCTTCCTCTAGAGGGGCACACGAGCTGAACCTTAAGTCAGGAATTCTAAGAGAAGGAAGTGAGAAAGCACTCCAAGCATAGGAACCAGATGAAATACTAGTTCAGGAAATAACCGGTAAAATGATTTGGCTAGAGCTAAGAGGGCATTTACTGCGGACCTACTGTGGGCCAGGTATTGGGCTGGGGTTATCAAAGGCTGTCCGTGTGAAGAGACAGAGAGAAGAGAGCATGTCCATGTCCATGTACACACACACACACACACACACACACACACACACACACACATACACACATACACACGCCCCCAAAACAATAAATTCTTAGTAGCTCTGGGAAGGAGGGCACTCACTACTCCTATGTCAGGGAAGGATTCGTGTAGAAATGAAGGAAACCTGCAATTCCGAGCAGCAACAGTGAGGAAGGAGAGAATTCCAGGTATGGGGGACATGCACTGAAAAGGCACAGGCATGGAAAACGTATTACTGCTTGAGGAGCAGCAGGTGGGCAGGGCCAGCAGAACCAGAGTGTGTGGAGAGAACACGCAGAAAGGCGGGAAAGAACCAGATTCTCAGGAGCCCTGAATCCAGATCTGAAAGGGCAATAGGGAGTCACTGGGATGTGTTGAAAGTTGGGCTCATGCTTTAAGAATATTCTTTTGGTGACTGTGTTGAAGATGGTTGGAATGGAAAGCAGGAAGCCAATTAGTGGGCTATTGAAACAGCTGGGGTAGGTAAAGACAGGCTAGAAGAGAATCTGACCCAAGCACTGGTCATCTAAGTCAGTGATGGTGAACCTTTTAGAGATGAAGAGCTGGGCCCTGCCCCACCCCACCCTGAGTACCAAGCATGCCCCCCCTTACCCCACACAGGGGAGGGAGGAAGCACTCCCATTGGCTGCTGGGCAGAGGGGAGGGTAATGCGGAAAAAATGTCATCAGACAGTAGAGAGGGGAGGGGAGCAGCTCCACCAGTCCCTCTGCCTTTCTAGTAAGGAAGGCGGGGATGCGGCCGGCCTGCCACCTTTGGCCCCCATGCCATAGGTTCCCCATCACGGATCTAAGTGAAAAGGACTATGCTGGGGTCCATAGGCAGGCTTAAGTGCCATCCCTGCCCTCAAAGAGCTCACTCTCTAATAAGGGAGGTAGTACTGGGACCAAAGACTGAGTCCACACAAGACTTGGGCAGGTAAATTGCAGCGAGGAGGTGGGGCGAGGGTGGGGTGGGGGTGGGGCGGGGCGCTAGGAAAAGCCCCCCTTTCCCAGGCCGGGTTTGAGCTGAGCCTGGAAGGAAGCTGGAAGGGGGCTCATTCCCGGAAGAGCTGCAGAAGAGCTGAGAGCTCCCCTAATGGAAGCCTAGGCCATGTGGTGGAATGAGGGGTGCAGGAAGAAAGAAAAGACGTTTCATGCTGGAATTCTTGTGTCCCACACTTCATCTGAAGGGTGAAGAGGCCCAAGTCGTCTGCTGCAGCAGGGCCTCCTCCGCTCCAGGCGGGGCTCTCATCCCTAATTCTCCCCCACTATTGATGGAGGCCCCAAGCAACAGGGGTTTATGAAGCCCACCAGAGATGGCAGCATTTCTTCTCACCAAGAATGGTTTCAGGAACACTTGGCCAAATCAGGCATCAGATCCAGAAAGAATGTGATAGGTGATGCTCGTAAGAGAGAATTAATAAGAGTTAAGTATTGCATATAAATTAATGATTTTGGGACATTTCAGCTTTAAATTCTCAAACTGTGATAGTTATAATACAGAGTCAATCAACAAGGAACTTTAATTTTTGCCTTTCTGTTCTTAAATTAACATGTAAGAAAATGTACTTAAATTACTGTAGAACTACCTATTTTATAAAATTATATTTAATTATCAATCACAATTCTCCTTCCTTTTAATTCTTTCATCTTCAACTGATAGCCAATCTGCAATTATAAAGCATGCAATCACTACTTACCTTAATCATCTCAAGAGAATGGAGATAATGTAAAAGTATAGATGATAGGATAATTACTTTAAAAGGACCAACAACAATTCCTTCAGTCCTGGCTTTTCTTATTATCTGTCCTGCTACGACTATCCAACTACCACCATCCAGATGTAATCATTTCTTAAAAGTTTTACATTAAAATTTCTAAAGAAAAAATAAAAAATATATCTTTGACAAATAAAGTGGGAAGTTTTTACCTCAATGTTTTCCTCTCAATTGAATTTAAAGCAGCTCAAATATAAAATAAACCCTATTTATGTATAATAAAAGTATTTTTGTTTGGGTTGAGGTTTTTTGGGAATGTATTTTTTAAATAAAACTATTTAGTAAAACACATTGATATTCTATCTGATATTCTATATAAATATTTGCTTTGAGGTTGGCCATACTATTTTATGAATGTCATTTGAATCAAATTATTATAATATTTCTCTAAACAAAAAGTAAAAGCTCATCTTTTTTAAATTAAATAATCCACTGTAATCTGATCAGGAGGAAGACAAAAGAAACAATTTAAATATAAGAGAAAATTCTCAAGGCATATGTCATTAGGTTTGGTTTGGTTTGGTTTTTTTAATTTACAAAAGCATTTTCCTTATCTTAATTTTACATAGAACCAGTTTTCTCTATTTTGTCCCTATGATCCCCAAACAATGAATTCTTTTTAAATGCTAACAAACAGCTCGTGTTTTCAGCTTACCTTTTTTTCTTCTTGTAGTACTATTACCTCATGATAACGTGGGAGAAAAGGACAAGTTTTTGTTCTATCTTCTTTCTTGATATTAACATTCTCATAATGCAGTGCACTTTCCCTTGAGAGTTTAAAGAGAGATAAATGAGTTTTTTTATTTTAAACATATACATATATAAACATATAAACAACTAAAGTTTCTTCTAAGCATAATGCCAATCAATACCTCCTGCCAACAATTATGTAACAATGAGAGATGAAGAAGTGGTAGACTATTACAATATAAATCTATAGAAATCACTTTATTTCTTGTTATAATTCTGATTTCTTGGGGGATTTTTCTCAAAACGGAACTTTGAATACATTGCTAGAATTTTCTTCTAATTATCTCAACATTAGAAGGGTTTTTTTTTCCTTCCAGACACAATAATATGAAAAGACAATTAAAATATGAAGGCTACAATGTACAAGTTCTTTAAATATTGTAATGATCACTCTATAAAGAAAAGAAATCATTGGGCCAATAGGAAAGATTTCATGTCCTATATGAAATTAAAAACCTATGAGCAACAGAACCTCTTTATTATACTTTTCTTTGTATATTTCATAGCATTTCAAGTTATAGTGGGGTGTATGGGCTATGCAAGGAGGACTACTAGTACTTCCAGTGTCAGGCCTTGCCAATCCCTTTTTATGGCTGCTCCTTCACCTCTGATGTCTACCTGTCGCCTAATTCTCACTTGTGGCTCAAAAAGAAATATTATTAACAGCATCCCTACCCCAGTAAAACAATCTCTGCAGATGAGCTAAACCACTTTGATGACTGAAAGGAAGTGAGGCTTCTGCTTCTGGCAACCAAGATGATAGAATAAGGAATTTTCCAAATTCACCCAAACACACCTCCAAACAACCACTAAAAAGAAAGAAAAAGCCTCAAAATAGATTTTAGAGAGGCAGAACCAACAAAAGACAGTGAATCTGGGTTTTAGTCAAAGAAAACTTAGAGAGATAAGAAGTACCCATCTTACTAGGGTCAGTGGGGAGAGCAGGAGAAGTAGTGGAATGAGGAGCAGTCCAGTGTATGCAGAGGACCTACCCAGCACCCACTGAAAAACACAAGGAGTGGCCTGGCTCAAGTACACATGGGGAAATTCTCTGGAGCTGCAGCAAAGAAGAGTCTAGATAAATCCAGTACATAGGACATCCAGAAGATCTCAAAGACAGTATTCTCTCTGCCCCAAGAAAGGAGCTTAGTTTCAACATATAAGGTACAGTCATGGAAAAAAAATGAGTAAAAGTCAAAGAAAAAGCCTGACCCTGGAAAACTATTTCAACAACAGGGAAGACCAAAATGTAAGCTACAATGAGGAAAGCACTGCCAAAAATGTGTGAAGCCTAAAAGGTAATATAAAAGTATGTCAGGCCCAAAATGAACTCCTGGAAGAGCTCCAAAAGAGGATCATGAAACAAACAATAACAGAGATAGAAGAAAAGTTGTAATAGGACATGAGACACATAAAAAAGAAAGTACAAAACTTCAAGCAAAAAAATGGCTCCCCTAAAATTAGAATTTGTGTAAAAGTGAAATTTGGGAGATGCCATCTAAAAGTATATATATTTTCTATGGACACGTGAGAACTATCAAACTACATTTCCCATGTTCCAACGGGTTTCCGTTTCCTGTTCTTTGGGCGTGGGGACGCCTACAGACAGTTTAAATCTCCCGGGGTGAGGAGGAACTTCCTCTCTTTTAGCTACCTCTCTTGGCTAGCAGACTCTAGAAGAGATGGGAGGTAACAATAATGCCTGGGGCGGCAGTTTTGAATTCTTAAAGCGCGTGGTCTAATGACATTATCTATCAGCATGGCTTTAATTAAAATACTAATTTATATTATTATTTCAGTCATAATTATTTTTTATCTTAATAATTTTGGCAACCTTACAAAGTTTGGATTAAGAATTCTCAATTTTCCAGATAGCCTTTCAGAAACGATAGCCATGCCTGCTTTTTGGCCGTCTTGCTCAACTCTTTTGAGCACTTTTTTTAAAAAGGAAAGTGGCTTTCCTTACCATGCTTTTGCTAAAAGCAACAGCACGTTTTTGCTTCAGGTGGGACTCAGCCAGCCAGTCCAGCCCAAACCACCTTGGGAGGTCAGGCCAGCCAATTCTGGCTTTTGGCTTTAAAACTAAAATGCCGGAGCCCAGCCAGTGTGTCTCTGCCGCTGATCTCCTGACTCCTGACCTGATCTCCATTCCTGCTGTGCCACAAGCCTGCAAGCATCCCAGACCACTTCTCCGATCCTGCCACTGGTGCTGCTAGTCCTGCTAGTCCCAGAACCCAGAGCCCCAACATCGATGACCTCCCCCCCCCTTCGGGCTGCTGCCTTGGCGGAGATCTCGATCTTCAGAGACTGCTTCAGCTCTGCTGATAAAGAACTTGGGAAGTATATCCCCCTTTGTCCCTATTTCTAGCCTTCCATGTGTTTCTCTAAAGACCTAATTTAGGCAACCCCTACCCACACAAGCTCTACACATGGGATTTTCTACAGAACTGACCTTAGCTTTTCTAACCCTGAGCCCACGTGGACCTAGCGTCTGAACCTCACGGGCGCATGGACTATTCAAACTTTTGAGATTATTAAAAACTGAACTTAGGGGAAGAATATTCACCCCATACCTGCTCAGAACTTTGAACTGAGAGCAAAGACTGATTATAAAAAAAAACTCCTTAAACTCAGCAGAACTCAATCAAAAGAACCTTAAATTGAACAAGGGGTGAACTTTTAAACCTCGGAACTGAATGAGTTTTATTTCAGTTTTAGAGAGACTATATCTTACTGTATTTTGCTAATTAGTGTTTTGTAAATTAATCTTGTTTATTTCGTTGATTTTCCTGTTGCACTGAATCATTTTAAGTTAACGAAGTTTGTGGCTGCTAGATTAATTCTGTTATGATTTTATTGTAACTCCCAAATAATGAGAAAAATCTATTAGAACTGGTAAGAGGTTTTGACCAGCTTGTTGATCTGATACTACTGGATTTATAGAGCACATGTCTTTTAAAATTTATTCTGTCTTGGTAAAGAACCTTGAAAGTTTCCATGCTTTGAGAATTACCTTGTAATTTTACAAGAGGTCTTACTTTAAATCCTTAAGAATTGTTGTCTTAAAGGATAAGCTTTTATATATTTTATTATAAGAGAAATTATTGCCTTAAATGGGTAGAAGCATTTCCTACCCAGGATTCTTTAAAACAGGAAGCCAAGAAGCTCCTGTATATTCTTATCTGAGGATAATTTAGACCAGAAGGTTTCCTTTTTTTAAATATCAGATTTTGTTATGGAAGCAATAACAGAATTTGTTGAGAAACTCTTAGCCAAGATTTAAAAGTTGTAACAAGTATATGATTTTTTGAACATCATTGTTTATTTTAAAATGTGCTATTGGAAATAATGGTACTCTATTTGAATGTGCATTGTGAATTTGCTATTTGTAAGATCCATTTTCTCTCATAGAAAACCTCATTTTTGGGTAACAAAACCCTTCTAGTTCTAAGCTATATATACATATATTTTTGATTTTTAAAACATTTTTTTAATTAGAGCAATTGATTTTTCCTTTTTATCATCTTGTACTGGAAGTACATATATAATCATTATTTATCTTTTTTTATAAGCTTAATGCAAATACCTGAGCCTATAGGACTGTGATTTAAATGCCTCTCTGATTCCAGAAGGGAATATGAAAGCTGTTAATTAGTGCTATCAAAGCACATGGTCAGAGACTTGATTGACTAAAATCTGCATGGATTGCAGAGTTCTATGCCAATACTATAGGGCTTGGAAATTGGGGTTTAAGTCCTGGAGTCCCAGTCTTTTCTAAAACTTTAGAGGGCATGGGTCCCCTCAACTTAGATTCCTAGAAAGCACCTAAGATTGGTTATTTATTTGGCTCAGTTCCCTGAAAAGCTGATGATAAGTCAGATCAGAGAGAGACATTTCCTTAAGTCCTGGCCATGAATGGGTAATTGCAATCTGCTGAATTCACTTTAATTAGACCTTCATTCAAAGGTCTAAGTTTATTTTCCCTACATTTTTTGCACATTTTACATTTCATTCACAAGTTAATTTTTTCTTCTTTTTTCTTGAATTTTATTCTTTTTATTCAGCCACTCATCCTTAGCTGACCTGAGGTACCCTTTTTAAGAAAAAAAGGTGTGTTTAAGATTTACCTCAGGGGGATATCTGTTAAGTTTTTTTAAAAATTCAATAATGTAAAAATATATGTATATTTAACTCTTTTAGGAGTAATTTCAGGGGGAATTGTATAAATCTTAAAAGAAAATGTATGTTTTATAATCTATAATGTAAAGTTTAAATTCTTTTGAGAATAATTTCAGGATAAGGATCTTGCCATCTCCCCAGAATCCAGACGACGAACCTGTTTGGTGAAGACACCATGATGATGTCTGAAAAGCCTTCACTGTACCATGAAGACCAAATTTGAACTTTGGGGTGCAGTTGATTGAACTATGAGGAATTGAAATTGAGTTGTATATATTGTTTTAATTGTACACTGTTATACCAATAGGGGACTTTTTTGGTTTTTTGTCAATGCGGCTAATTTTAACCATTTGTTCATCTATTTCTTTTATCCCCAAATTCCTGAAAATTTTAGAAGTTGTCTATTTTTACAGGTCCAGCGAAGAAAAAGGGCTAACCTTTTTTTTACCAGACCTCACAGGGAATTGTAAAAGTGAAATTTGGTAGATGTCATCTAAAAGTATATATATTTTCTATGGACATGTGGGAACTATCAAACTACATTTCCCATGTTCCAACGGGTTTCCGTTTCCTGTTCTTTGGGCGTGGGGACGCCTACAGACAGTTTAAATCTCCCGGGGTGAGGAGGAACTTCCTCTCTTTTAGCTACCTCTCTTGGCTAGCAGACTCTAGAAGAGATGGGAGGTAACAATAATGGCTGGGGCAGCAGTTTTGAATTCTTAAAGTGTGTGGTCTAATGACTTTATCTATCAGCATGGCTTTAATTAAAATACTAATTTATATATTTATATCAGCCTTTATTATTTTTTATCTTAATATTTGACAAATGGCAGTTAATGATTCCATAAGACACCAGGATACAATAACATAAATTCAAAGAATGAAAAAAATAGAAGAAAATCTGAAATATTTCTAACCTGGAAAATAGGTCCAGGAGAAATAACCTAAGAATCACTGGATAGCCTGAAAGCCATGACCAAAAAAAGAGCCTATACACCACATTGCAAGAAATTATTAGGAAGAACTGCCCTGATGTTCTTGAACAAGATGGGGGAAAGAAATTGAAAGAATCCACCAATTACCTCCTAAAAGACATCCCAAATTTCAAAATCCCAGACTATTATATCCCAGCCAAATCCCAGAATTCCCAGGCCAAGGAGAAAGTACTGCAAGCAGCCAGAAAAAAAAAATGTGGAGCTACAGTCAGGATTACCCAGGTTCTAGCAGCTTCTATATGAAAGGAATGTAAGGCATGGAATATGATATTCCACAAGACAAAGGATCTAGGACTTCAACCAAGAATAAAATACCTGGCAAAACTGAGTATAATACTCCACAGGAAGAAACTGATATTTAATGAAATGAACTTCTAGACATTTTTGACAAGACAACCAGAGCTGAAAAGAAAATTCAATGATAAAATTTGAAACTGAAGAGAAGCATAAAATAATAATAATAAAAAAGAAAAAACTCAAGGAACTAATCACATCCTTACATAGAAAAATGATAATTAGAATAGTTAAGATATCTATGATATAAGAGATACTTAAGGTACTTATGTGACAAATAAAATTAATATAGAAGGGTATATTTCAGATATTAGGGTTTTATTAACAACCATATTGATAATTACAAAGAACCACATGCCTGCTAAGATCTAATTCAAAAATGGCCCGCCATACCTTCCCCTTGGCTGGTTCCTAAGAAAGAGAGTGCATCCCAATCACATCCCGAGTCTTATACCTCTCTCTACGTAATCACACTTCCTGCCCACCTGTATTACACAAGAGGAATTATGGGAAATGTAGTTTTTCAAGACCTCTAAACATCCATAAGAAGATTATACCAGATACTCCAAATTTCCAATATCACATTCCCCCCTGAGAGCAGAGAGAGACTGGTCTCCTCAAACTCTCTTGTAAACATAACTTTTAAATTACAGAAATTTGGGGATAAAAGAAAAGAGGATAAAAACAATGAACTAATGATTGCTAGCCACATTGACAAAAAGCCTATTAGGGGCAGTCCCCTTTGGCATAAGAGTGTACATTCAAAACAAATGCATTCAACTCCCCATAGTTCAATCAACTGCACCCCAAAGTTCATTTGGATCTTCATAATCCAGTGAAGGTTCTTCAGGGATCTTCATGGTGTCTTCTCCAAACAGGTTCATTGTCTGGATTCTGGGGAGATGGCAAATTTCTTATCCTAAAATTACTCTCAAAGAATTTAAACTTTACATTATAGATTATAAAACATACATTCCTTTTTGAGAAGAATTATACATTCCCCCCTGAAATTACTCTCAAAAGAGTTAAAATTTTACATTATAGATTATAATACAGACATTATGATTATAAAACTTACATTTCTGAGGAGAATCAATAACACATTCTCCCCTGAAGAGGGTACCCCAGGTCAGCTAAGGATACATGACTGAGTCACAGGGTTGTATGAAATCAATTGGCAAAATAAATAAAATAAAATCTAAATAAAAGAGAAAAAATTAACTTGTGAATGAAATGTAAAATGTCAAAGTCTTTTGTGCAAAAAATGTAAGGAAAAATAAACTTTTAACAGGTCCTTGAATCAAGGCCCAATTAAAGTGATTTAAACAGTTTGCAATTACCCATTCAGGAGCCAGGACTACAGAAAATTGCCATTCTATATATAAGAGAAATAACAGGACCAAATATGTGTGCAAGGGAAGTGTCTTTCCCCTGGTCTGATTTGCCTACACCTTCTCAGGGATGAGCCATAATGATAGCGAATCTTAGGTGCTCTTAAAAGAAATCATTCCTCGTTTTGGCCTGCCTGCACGTATTGACTCGGACAGGGGAAGTCACTTTGCTGATTCGGTTTTATCTGAAATGTATTCCTGTTTGGGGATAACTCCCAAATTCCATGTACCATTTAACCCACAGAGCTCAGGCCAAGTTGAAAGGATGAACAGAGAACTTAAAACTATGATTGGCAAATTATGCACTGAGACACATTTGAAATGGCCTGAAATTCTCCTCTAGCTCTATTTTATCTTAGAAGCAGGCCTAGAGGAGATCTACATATCTCACCATATGAGATGCTATTTGGACATCCCCCTCTACAGGCTAAGCCTTTTTCTCCTGCATATATATCACTATTAGGAGGATATACTTCTATTGCTTCCTAAATACTGGAATTGCAGCACAAACTGCGGGAACTCCATGAATCCGAAACTACAAGCAGGACCAAGAGACTTTTCACTTCATGACCTGAACCCAGGAGACAAAGTGTATATGAAGAATTTCCAGCACACTGGAGCAACTCAGCCTTCCTGGGAAGGTTCATTCTAAATATTATTAACCAGCTATAAAAATTGGAGAAAAGGACTCTTGGATTCATTGCTTACATGTAAAGAGAGCATCTTCTATTGAAACTGATTGACTGTATCATATTATAAGCATTGGAGATAACAGTCCATAGAAAAAGTAGACACCATTTTGGAAACACACTGAATTCCTGAAATTTTATTTTACTATTGCCTTTTATTTTTCTAATAGAATATTTGATTTTCCTTTTTTTATTTCTTGTACTTAAAGTATATATAATCAATATTAATTTTTGATGTGCAATAATGTGTTTAAAACATATTTGTTCTAATATTAATGCATACCCACAAAGCCCTAGACTATGGTAACCTGTCATTTATTGTTAAATATTATAAAACTGTGATTAATGATTCTGTCTGATTCCAGAAGAAGGAAACAACAGAGCCACCATACAATGCAAGAAGCACAAGGTCATGGAGACCAACCAGTCCCATTGGGATTGATGAGAAACTGCACAGTGCCACAAGGTTAAAAAAAAAAAAAAAGACCATACCAATCCAAGTAGGATGGTGGAACTTTTATGCCAATACTAAAGGACTTGAACCTAGTGTGAGACTCAAAGTTGCGATGCTTGACATATGTTAAGACATAGGACTCTTTGTACTACACTACCAGTCGAGTACCAAAGGTTGGCCATCATTGTGGTTCACCTATCCCTGAGAATGAAGGAAAATCCCGACCAGGGAATGACATTTTCTTTTTACATGAAAATCTAGTCCTTTTTTCTCTAATGATATGGCAACTTGCTGTAGTCTTGGCTGCCAATGGGTAAGTGCAATATTACTGCATTTTGTCCTACAGACTAGTAGGATAGAAATTATATATTTTTGTTTATTCAGAAAATCTTATATACATAGATTTTTGATATTTTGATTCTTATTTTGAATCTTTATTCCTCCCAAAATTTAATTTTCTTATGTTTTTGGTTTTTCTTTTGATAACTGACTCATACACCCTATAACTCAATGATGTAGTCTGAGTTGATCTGGGTGTTGGTCAACCTCCCTCTTCAGGGGGCATTATATTTTTATAAAAATCCTAGCTTTAAAATTTTGTTTGAGAAAATTTTCAGGAAAAGAAGTCTGCTAATGCTTTGAAACCAGAAAATGGACTATTTGCCTCCAGAAAAGATGCTTGCAGAAATCTACACTGAATCAAGATGACCCAAAATGAACTTTGGGGTGCAACTAATTGAACTTGAAGGGATTGAACACAATTATTTTGAATTGTAAACTCTTATGCCGAAGGGGATTGCCCCCAATTGGCTTTTTGTCAATGCATCTAGCAAAACATTGGTTTTGTACTTTATATCTCTTCTATTTACCTCATCTCTAACTATTGTAGTTAGAATTTTAGGGTTACAAGATGATTATGTCAAATGATCAATTGGGGAGACCAGTCTCCCAAATGATCACAGGGGGGATTGTGATAATTAGATTAACTCTACACTGCCCATCTTTAGATTTAATCACCAAAGGTGAGAGCACCTCCAATTCTGGCAGGTCCGAAACCCACGTGTGCTAGAGTGGATGACGAATCAGAATCAACTGACCGCCCCTTAGGCATCCTAAGAGAAGCGTCTGTTGTGAATGGACACGCAAACTAGGGGAAGGCACAGGAAGTGACACATAAGTGACTCCTTTAAAAGAGGGAGAGGAGTGACTGAGAGGGTTCTGGTGAAGAGGGAGGCTGGTAAAGGAGCCGAGGGTTAATTAGATCTACTTGGATTAATTAGAGGATCATAGCAATTTACCTACTGTGTTATATTCTTATTTCCTTATTTCCTCCTTTCTCAATTGTAAATAAACTTCCATAAAAGTCAATTTTGACTTGATATTATTCTTAATTGAGGATTGATAATTGTTCAATCCTCTGGTGACCATCTTTTAATATATTGAACCCCCCCCCCAAAAAAAAAAAAAAACCTTTTTCCCCCTTACACTTAAGATATTTAAGGGAACAATAGGGGTCAAACTGATTACCATATAAGCAGAGGATAATTAAAATACTTAAGATATCCATGATATTTGAAGTAACTAAGGTGCCTAAAGTACTATAGATACTTGAGAATTTTATCACTATTAGAACAGTAAATAGGAGCATACATAGAGAACAGGGACTAAGTTGAATATGATAGGATAATATTTTTTAATCAAGAGATGAGAAAAAGGAATACACTGGGAAAAGAGAAAAGGAGAGAAAGTTGGAGGTAAATTATCTCACAAGAGGAAGTTCATTCGAATTAATACAGTGGAGATTAAGGACAGGGTGGCAGGCAATTCTCACTGGAATTGGCACATAGCAAGGATAACATCCATACTTAGTTAGCCATATAAACCTATCTTACCCTAAAGGGAAGTAAAAAAAGAAGGGGGACTAATAAAAGGAGAGAATGGACAAAAGGGAGAGTGAAGTGATAGAGGTGCTAGTCTGTAAGGGTTAAAAATGATTTAACTAAATTTATGAGTTAAAAAATTGTTGTGGTCGCCATTTATAAAAATTAAAGTTAAACTATGAGTCAGTAGGCTGTTTAGTAACTTTATTTACAGCAAGGCAGAGATATTAAAGTGGGAAATATAGGAAGGAGGTAGAAAATATCACCTAGCTAAAAATACCCTAAGTCCTAATCCTAGTACCCCAGACTGCAAACGTGAATCTGAATCTTACCAGTCCATGAGAGTGTCTCCATTCAGGCGTCCCAACAACCAAAAACTGATGCTGAAGAGGCTGAGTCACAAAGGGCACTCTCTCACACCAAGGAGGCAAGAATCTCACCTGTGTAAGTATCCCTCTTCAGCCTGAGTCTCCAATGCAGGAAGCCGAATCTTCACCAGGATCCAAAGTACAGATCAGGAAGCAGAAATCCAAAGAGCCAAAAGATGCTGAAAATCACTGAGAACCTTTAGCAACCACCGGACCAAGACTGCCAAACATCCCACCAGAGCTCATGCTCCTGAGGCTAAGAACTGCCAAGAATGGAGAGAGCCCATCTTTCTTAGGCTCCTACTTATATACCATTTTCTCCACCCATCAGCTCTCCTCATCACATCTCAAGAATCAATCACAGTGTTTCAATTTGCCTAGCACTGCCTGGGGGTTGGGGGGAGGCTTTCTTTATTAATGACTTACTAAGTATTAAGTAGGAATACTTTAAGTTCTTGACTGATTAACTTAAAATAAACAAAGGGAATAAAAATTCCCTTTCATAAGTTAAAAACAAAAACATACATGAATGGGGAGAGGAAGAGGACAAACAAGGAAAAATAAGATGGTGGGAAAAACTGTGAATGTGAAGAGGATGAACTCACCCATAAAAAAGAAAAGGATAGAAGAGTGCATCTAAAACTAAAAATCCACAATATGCTCTCTACCAGAAATATATTTAAAGCAGGGAAACACAAACAGAGTAAAGGTAAAGGGTTGGAGCACAATCTATAATGCTTCAACCAAAGTTTTTAAAAGTATGGGTAGGAATTATGATCTCAGACAAAGGAAAAGTGGAGGAGAGGGAACAAAAAAGACTATAAGCCAATCTTCCTAATAAATATTGAAAGAAATTTTTAAATAAAATACTAGAAAAGAGATTATAGCAATATTCCATATTGCTATGTGCTCTGACCATGTAGGTTTTATACCAGAAATACAAAGATGGGTCAATATTTAGAAAGCATTCAGTATAACTGACCATATCAATAGCAAAAAAACAACAGGAGAAAAATGATTATCTCAATATATGCAGAAAAATCTTTTGACAAAATACAACATCCATTCCTATTAAAAACACTAGAGAACACGGAATGAAGGGAACATACCTCAAAATGATAAATAGTATCTATCTAAAACCACCACAAACATTATCTACAATGGAGATAAGACTTCCCAACAAAATCAGGAGAGAAGCAAGGATGTCCATTATCTCTAATTTTTTCAATATTATATTTTTAAAATGCTAGATAGCTGTAGCAATAAGAGGAAAAAAAGAAACTGAAGGAATTAGAATAGTAAATGAAGAAATAAAGCTATCATTCTTTGCAGATGATATGATAGTATACTTAGAAAATCCCAGAGAATCAACCAAAAAAGTCATAGGATATGAAATAAAACCACATAAAGCATTAGTGTTTCTTTATTGTACCAATGAATTCCAATAGCAAGATGAAGAAAGAGAAATTTCATTTAAAATAACTGTAAACAATATAAAATACCTGGAACAAATCAAGACTTTGCCAAGACAAATTTGGAACTAAATGATCACAACTACAAAACACTTTTCACACAAATAAAGTCAGATCTAAACAGTTGGGAAAATATTAATTGCTCATGGTAAAGCCAAAATAATAAAAAGGCAATTCCACCTAAATTAATTTACCTATTCAGTGCCATAACAATAAAACTACCCAAAAATTATCTCATAGAGCTAGAAAAAAATAATAAAATTCATCTAGAATAACAAAAGGCCAAGAAAATCAAGAAAATTAAGAAGGAAGGTAGTGAACTGTACTGGATCTCAAACTGTATTATAAAGTGGCAATCATCAAAACAATATGGTACTGGTTAAGAAAGAGAATAGTGGGTAGGCCATACCAATATAGCAAAAAAATGACAATTCTACTTGAATTAATTTACTTATTCAGGAGAATGTTGCACATAATAACAGCAATAATCAACTATAAATGATATGATTATCAACTATAAATGACTTAACTATTATCAGCAATCTAAGGATTCAGAACATCTCCAAGGGATTTATGATTTTTTAAAGAAAGGCTATCCACTGCCATAGAAGAAACTGATAGAATTTGAATATGGATTGAAACATACCATTTTTCACTTTATTTCCTCTATGTATTTTTCTCTAGTGAAAGTGATATGTCTTCTCTCACAACATGATAAACATGAAAATATATATTGTATAAACAATCTACATCATATTACCTGCCATCTCAGGGAGAGAGGAGAGGGAAAAGGGAAGGAATATAGATTTCAAAATGTCAGAAAACAATTATTAAAAATTGTATTACATGTATTCTGGAAAAAATTAAATAATGGTTATTCAAAGAGAGAGAGAAAGAGAGAGAGAGAGAGAGAGAGAGAGAGAGAGAGAGAGAGAGAGAGAGAGGCTCGCAACTTTGTGCAACTCTGCCTCACTTAAATCAAATTCTTGAGCAAATCAAGACATTGCCCTATGATGCCACTAGTCATTTTCAAGAGAAAGGACAAACAACAAGTTTTAGTAGTTTAAAACTGTACTAAGGGCAGCTGGGTAGCTCAGTGGAGTGAGAGTCGGGCCTAGAGACAGGAGGTCCTAGGTTCAAACCCGGCCTCAGCCACTTCCCAGCTGTGTGACCCTGGGCAAGTCACTTGACCCCCATTGCCCACCCTTACCAATCTTCCACCTATGAGATAATACACCGAAGTACAAGGGTTTTAAAAAAAACCATACTAAGACTTCACAACTCTCCAGATTTAAAACTATAAGGCTAATCACTAAGGTCGAGAGCTATCCTATATTTTCTTTTTTTTGTGTTTTGCTTTGTTTTGTCTTTGTTTTACCAAAGAGTTTTACCCACCTGTCCCAGATTCCTAAAATCACTAGATCTACTCTTACATCAGGACATATAGACTCACAATACATCCATTGCTAAAGCAATGTGCAATGACAATCTTCATAAAATTGAACTTTTTAGAAAGGAGATGTAAGAAATTCTTAGAAATGATATAAACACAAAAAAAGTAACTGGCCTGTTTCCATTGGCTTTTTAAACCCCTCTTATAAATGACCTATTTCAATAAATATAATGGGTAGGAATTAGAGGCTACATATATACATATATACATACTCTTCCTTGCCATCATGCAATCATTCTTCAAACATGAAGACTTTTGTAAAGGATAAAACAAATTTGGTTGGACTGAATATAAAAGAGGGTGGTCACCAAGAATTGATTCAATTTCAAATGAAAGACTCAAGTCAGAATGACTTTTATGGTAGTTTATTTACAAATAGGAAGAGAGTGAAAGTAAGAAAATCAGAGCGAGAATAGGACACGATATCTAACCTAACACACTAAGTATTTTGCTCCAGCCCCTGGTCAACTCAGTCAGGGCTAATTAGTCCTCAGCCAGAAGGGCCTCAGCCTTGAGTTGAGGGCCTGGAGATGAATAAAGCAAAGGCTTCAGTCATGAAGCCTCTCTGAAGAGGAGAGTCCCTTCAGAACAATCCAGAAAGGAGTCAGTCTTTTTCCCTCACCAGGGAGAGATTTAAGAACAAAGTCTCCCCAAGTCCAAGGTCTCAGGTCCAGTAAGCAGATTCTTCATCAGCCTCCAACTCAAACTCCAAAGAAAGAACAAAGAAGTCATCCCCACAGGAAGTTGTAACTCCTTTTTAAAGGTGCTTCTTTTTGTGTCACTTCCTGTGCATTCCTTCTATTTTACGTGTACCAATTAAAGGCTAAGGAAAGCTCTGCTTAGGACTGCCCAGGGGGCAGTCAGTTGATTCTGATTCATCACCCACTTTCACACACATGGGTTACAGATGTCCCCCACTCAAGTGTTAAGTGGGGTGTTTACACTTTTGGTGATTAAATCTAAAAATGGGCAGGGTGGAGTTAATCCCATCTTCACACTTTCAAAGATGATGCCATATTCATCAGATCATTAAGTGAGAGTTGGAAAGGCCCTATACCTAGATGGGAGGAAACTGAGGTCTATAGAGGTTAAATGTCATGAATCAGTGATTCAAGCTACCACTTGAAAGCAAAGCAAGTAGTTAAGAGAAAATGAGAGTATATTATAAATTTTTATTGTTATAATTCTCTTCCTTATTCTAAATTGATACTATTTAATAGAAGCTATAAGTCAACGTTAAATGCTAGCTGTGTTTCCTATAGACAGACACATAGTTCTTAAGGCTACCAGAAATCCTATTTTCTCTGAAAGAGCCTTGAGATTTCTCTCTTCTGCTCCTCACTGTGCCAAGTCTCAGATTCTGTAGTGTGCTTCTTAAGCCTCAATTGCTGAGATAAGTAGTAGTAAAAAGGAAATGAGAGAAGACACATTCAGGGAAGTCAGCTGAGATAGCCACAAGGACTGAGTGCAGCAGCGTGTCAGGGGTAGATCTAGAAGCACCAGAAAAATTGAGGCTGAAAGCTGAAGCAAGGGGGACAATAACAAAGGGAACATCAAGAAAACTCCCAGGAAAAATGAGTGATGAGAAGCCTAGAGAACTCCCTAAAGCATTAAGAGATTAAATGGCTGGCCCAGAGTCAAACAGTCAGAAGCAGAATTGTAAAATAGGTCCTCAGGCTTGAAAACCACTTGCCTATTTACAATCTTCCACCCTTCCACCTTTGTAATGTTTCACAAATGAACTTTTTCCTAAACTTCTGCTGCTCTTAGCTCTCATGTCTTCAGCTAAGTGGCACAAATGGATAGAGCACTGGGTTTGGAGTCAAGAAGACCTGAATTCAAGTCTAGTCTCAAATATTGCCTCAGTTTCCTCAGTGATAAAATATAAGTTATAATAGCACTCTCCTAGTGTGGTGGTTAAGATCAAATGAGATATTTGTAAAGCACTTAGCACCGTGCCTGGCACACAATAGGCACTTAATCAATGCTTCCTTCCTTGCTTCTCCACTGTCTCCAAAACACTGCTTTCAAGTATCAGCTCTTTTGCCCTTCTTCTTGTTCAACTACTTAAGATTGGTAAAATTCTTCTATGAAATGAGATCACCAGAGACAATGCTTTTAATTGTATGCATTTCCCATTTTCCCAAGTCAATGACTTTTTGAAAAATAGGCCAAGTTAGAACTGTTATAATACATAAATGTAAATCTCTTATCTTTGCCTTTATTCTTAATTTATCCTTGATTGTGACCTTTGTTTTAACCAAGGCTTGCTCTCCTACAAACTAACTGTATAAGTCTCTCTGCCAAAAGAAGAGTAGCTAATAAACTGAATTACTCTAAAAGATGATCTATCCATTTCTAATGTGGAGTATTAAAAAAAATGACTGGAGGAAAAGTGAAGATTCTGTACAACCTTTGAGCAACCCCAAAGTCTGGGGACTTTTTAATGTGTTGTGATTTCCCACAATGTCAAACTTAATATCACTCAATCTCGTGCATTCTAAAATCAAATGTAACTTTTAAAAAATATTATTCCCATTTCTACTACTCTATTTTTTATCTTTTAAGTCCTCCCATTTTATTCCTAAAAGAGCTCTATTTACCTTTAATGAATCATTTGATTCCCATGATTTGCTTAATAAATGAACAACCAAGGATCTGGATCATTGGCACTCTATAATACAAAACTAAACTGAAATTATTGCTCTAGCTTACTTACTGAACTATATCATACTCTCCAGGACCAGGCCCTTCCAGTATTGGAAGATCTCGTCTTCCTGACTGGTTGCCAAAATGTATTCCTTTGTATTTCAAAGTTGAATCAGAAGCATCCTAAAAAATGAAGACAATTACATCATACCTAGGTAAGCCTTTCCTTCACCCAAATCAGCAGTATAATAAAAACCAATTCATTAAAATACAAAATTGTTTTACATTTCAATTAGCTTATATTTCTAATACCTAGCACACAGTCAGTACTTAATAAAAGCTTGTCTGATTAATTGTATATGTACTCAGATCTTTTTTGACACTTAATTTTCTGTGCTATTTGATTAAGCATTTTAAATGAATAATGTGTGCTCTGGTTGCTTTAGTAAAAGCAAACATTGGTGATGGTTTATGAGCTCTGATTTTGAGTGAATGCTGATCCACAAGCTATTTTGAAACTACTAACTTTCTTTCTGCTTACTTAATTTACTTCAAGAAACATTTTAAATTTAAAAATAATTATTTTGAAGTATTAATCATTTATTTTTTCTCTCTCCTACCTCTCCTTAAAGAAAAAAAAAAGAAAATCCTCATAAGAAATATCCATGGTCAAGCAAAACAAATTCCCACATTGGCCATATCCAAAAAATATGTCTTATTCTGCATATTTGTCTATCGTATCTGTCAGAAGGTGGATGATATTCTTCATCATCGGACCTCTGGAATCATGGTATTATTCATTGTTCTTTCAACAACTTTCAAAATTATGTTTTTGCAATGTTGTTTTAGTATAAATTGTTCTCATGTCTTTCCAGGATTCTCTGAAACTATCTCTTTAATAATCTTTTACATTATATTCCATCACATTCATATACCATTAATTGTTTAGCCTTTCTCTAATTAATGGGCACTTCCTTGGTTTCTAGTTTGGTTTTTTGCCCCCACAAAGAGATGGTATAAATATTTACATGTATAGGACCTATTTCCTTCATCTCTTTGAGGTACCAGTTTAATAGTTTGGAATGAAAGGATATATATAATTTCAAAGGGAATATAATTTCAGATTGCTTTTCAGAATGACTGAATCAACTCACAGTTCCATCAATAGCAGAGTACCTCTTTTCTCACAACCCTTGGCAATATTTGTCATTTTCCTATTTTGTTGCCTTTGTCAGTGTACAAGGGTGAGATAGAACCTCAGAGTGGTTTTTACATTTTACATTTCTCTAATTATTAGTGATATGGATCATTTTTTCACACGATTATAATCATCTTTAGAGAACTGCTTATTTATATCCCTTGACCACTTATCAATTGGGGAATGGCTCTTATAAATTTGAATTGGTGCCTTATATATCTTTGAAATAAACTTTTGACAGAGTAACTTTGCTATAAAAATTTTTTTAGCCAGGGAAATTTTCAAGGAGCCCATGTGTCAGGAGCCTCAATATGCTACAAAGAAAGATAGAAAGAAGTCAAATTACATGTCTGTTCCCTTAATTGTAAGTTCAGGACTTTAAGAATCTTAATTTTTTCAAGCCTAATTGAAAATTTTTACACTGTAAGAATGCAATGCAAAGCCAGACATTTTGGAAACAGAAGAAATAGAACACAAAAAAGGAGGATCAAGTGACAGTTGGCAGGAGCAAGGAATTCTGGGATTGAAGAGCCAACTGAAGGAGCTTTGGGGTTTTTTAGCTGAGGTAGGAGGAGGTTGTTTGTGGCTGTGTGACCCTCAAAGTGAGCTTGGGAGGTTTTCCTCAAACTTATAAAGAAGATGTACTATTTAAGCACACTTAAATATCTAACAATTCATCAGTGTTGGCCAGTGGTGACTGGACTTCTGTGGGGAGCCGATCCCTAGACCCCATTTTGCCTTGGGCCTTTGTCCCTCGATATTCCCTCTGATTTTAATAACAAATCTTAGATATAGCAAAACTATCTGGGATTTGGGTCAGAGAAACTATGATGGGGAACACAGAGTATTTCGGTGGGTACCTTACACAGTCATGGACTGAGGGGACTTAGGAAATCACTTTTGCACCCTCTTCCCAATGAACCCCATTTCCAATTCCTTTGCTACTTGGTCCTTAAACTAAACCCTTTAGGTTTTTTTTGTCAGATCAGCATGTATTTCATAGGTGGGAGGCAATGTGAAGGGAGTTGAAGGAAGGAAGGAACCACCATTTTAAGCCTGACCTCCAGCTGGGAAATAGGGGAAGACTTCTATTTGCCCTGGCCAGCACCAACATCTTATCAAGGTTACATTCATTTACCTTTGTAGGGAATAACATCCCTGCAACATCCACACCATGGCATGAATAGTCCCCCATTTTCCTCAAGAAACCCCATTTTGTCTCCCAGTAAGGAGGGGGGCTGAGAGGGAGATGTGGCCCTTATACATCTTCTAGGGGGTTACCAACTATACCCCAAAACTCCTAATCACCCTCCCTTCTTACAACACAAAATAATTCCTCTTTTTAAACAATTTCAAAACATGACAAACTGAAAACAATATAAATTTACTCCTGCTTAAGTTACTAGCCCATATTTTACTAGGGTGTCTTAACTATAACGTCATTAAGGCCTTTTAAAAATCCTAACATAAAATGAAAAACAAATTGATGCAATCTTAATAACTCTAAATCACCAATCTCTTCATGTCAAGAAATGTTGTCAATATCAGCTTTTTGGTCACTGTCAACATGGTAAGTCATTAGCAAATAAAGTGATTTAATAAAAGCAAACAACAGCAAGGGGTTGCATTATTTTAAATGAGTGATATAATATAATTTGAAGAATAGCTACTCCATTGACAATAAAATGAATGAAGAAGGCCCAGTGGAACTTTTTTTTTCTATAGCTATGCCATAATTAGGTTTGGAAATTCTGTGGGAAGAATTCAAAATCTCAAAGTACATTAATTTGGGCATTAATAGATTGCTTTCTAGTGTGGTAAAACACACTTAATTCTTTGAATGTTATCTTTGGAAATATGTTGATGTTAGTACTCCATTGGCATTCCCAGCTTTAAAATCATCCAATGAAAAATAGATTTTGAACATTTCTCAAGGCTGATACAAATAAAAAGATAAGCCCAATATATTATTTAAAAATGCCAGATAATAAATATGAAGGTTGAGCATTTTCATTTACAAATTAAATTGAATGAAAACTTATAATCTGATTCATTAGATGCTCTCATACTTATCCTTTGATCTAAAACTACTTGTACCAATATGTTTAGCAAACATGTTCATTATCTAATGCAGTGGTTCCCAAACTTTTTTGGCCTATCACCCCCTTTCCAGAAAAAATATTACCTAGTAGCTCAGGAATTAATTTTTTTAATTTTAATAGCAATTAATAGGAAAGATAAATGCACCTGTGGCCATCACTGCTCCCCTGGATCACTGTAGCACCCACCAGGGGGTGGTGGTGCCCACTTTGGGAATTACTGATCTAATGCAATGCCTAGTACATGATAGATTTTCCAGATATGTTTGCTAAAACAAACTGAATTGAATTCTTATATTTAAACTGGGACTGCCACATCTGTAAATCATCCCCATCAATACGGTATTGATTCTAAGGCAGAAGGTAAGAGTTTAAAAAAAAAAAAAAGAATTGTCTCTCTTACCCACCCAAATGAGCAAATTTAATAAATAAAAGTCCTTAATAGATTGCTGCATAGATCCCACAAAATAAAATGCTATATTGTTGAAGTTTGAAAATGTACAACCCTCTCTGTATTTTGAGCTCAACTTCTCATTTAAAAAGTAAGTGGTATGTTTCATCTTAATTCTTTTGCATTCACAGCTTATCATTGCACTGATTAGAGTTCTAAAATCTTTCAAAGTGGTTTTTTTCTCTATAATGTTGTATAAACTATTCTCCTACTTGAGCTCTCTTCACTCTGCATCAGTTAGTTTATAGAAGTCTTCACAGTTTCCTCTGAAATCTTCCATTTCACCATATTTCATGGCATAACAATATTCCATTGCATTCATATACCAAAATTTGTTTAACTACACCTCATTGCAATTTTTAGACATAGTTGTAAGTTTAGATGTTGCAAATTTCCAAAATGACTAGATCAATTCACAATTCAACTCACACAGTATACATTACCTGCTTACCCACAGCCCATTCAACATTTGTCATATTTCTCTTTTGTCATCTTTGCAGATATGAAAATTTCATCAGAAAAATGTGCTTCGAAGATTTTTCCTTTGGTTACTTGTTTGCATTATCATTTTTTGTACATGAAATCTGATTGTGCAAAAAAAGTTTTAAGTTTATATAGTCAAATTTGTCCACATTGTCTTCTGTGATAAACTTTATTATTTGTTGAGTCATCAAGTCTTCCTCTCCCCATAGACTAAAAGACAATTTCTGCTTTGATACTAACTATTCACAATTTCACTTGTTATATATAGGTCATGTATCTACTTTTAACTTATCTTGGTGGGCAATACAAAATGTTGGTCTATTCCTTATTTCTTCCAGATGAACAACCAAATTTTCCCAGTAGTTTATGCCTATGTAAGCTCTTCCTTCAGGAACTGGTTTTTTTTAGTTCATTAAATGAAATGATGCTATCTTTGTTTTTATATATTGTAAACATAATCTATTCCACTGATTGGCCTTTTCTTTTTAAACTAATTAATCGTTTTACTGCTTACTTCTTTGAAGTATATTTTGAGATCTGATACTGAAAACCTTCCTTCCTTTGTACATTTTTCATTATTACTCTTGAAATTTCATTTTTTCCTAACTCTAAAAAATAGCATTTGGGAGTTTGAATGGTATGACAGTTTACACATGAATTTAAATAGAACTGTCATTTTTATTATATTGGCTCAGCCTAACCATGAATAATTAATCTTTCTCCAATTATTTAGTTCTGTCTTTATTTCTACAAAATTTTTTACAATTATTTCACATATAGTCCCAAGGTGAATCTTGACAGATAGACTTCCAAATAAAATAGCTTTGGTAGCTATTTTGAATGAACTTATTTTTCTACTTTATTCTATATCTAAAAATTCCTTGATATCACATTCCCTATCCTCTTCCTCTTTAATCATTACTGATTTGCCAAGGCCAAGTTATCTATCTGTAACCTTGATTCCATCCTTCCAATAGACTCTGGCAGATTGCTCTCATAATTAACTTCCCTCTGCCTCTAACATTTGGTCTTTGCTGCCAATGATTTTATTTGACCCTCCCCTTTCCTCTTCCTCTTCATAACTAGACTTCTAGTTTAGTTTGTCTCTTAATCATGCTCCCATTAATCATTTTGTAATGTCTTCCAATTTCATCATTCAACTGATACTGCTCTTTCCAAAGTTATCACCAAGTCTTGATGACCTTTTTTCAGTTCTCAGCTTTTTTAACCTTTCTGCAGCAATGACCATAATTGATCACAGTTTCTTCATGATTCCTCTACTCCATGAGTTCTCATGACATTCCTGTCCTCGAGATCTCCTCCTGTCACTCACTCCTCCTAAATCTCCTTTGCAGGACCATCATCTACACTTAGTAGTGTAGAGGCTGTCTTCAGCATACTCCTTTCTCTCCTTTATTAAAAAAGGCATTTGAACCATATTTTTTCCAAAAGATGAAGGCAATAAGAATCCCTCCATAATAGTAAGAAAGCTCTAGAAGTAATCTCTATCTGCCCCCCTCCAACATTTCGCCACACTATGTGACATTTCATGTATAATTCATTTCTTTAATAAGCTTCAAATGTTTCTTATTCCGATTGTTCCTCCTTCACATAAAATTTATGGTTGACTATTAAGGTATATATTATGTATTTCTATGTTGCTGGAATAAAGATGGGAACACAACAGTTAATTGAAATTTTCTTTTTTTTTACTTGTTTTATTATTTATTTTTAACATTCTTTTCTTTTTAAATTTTGAGTTCCACATTCTCTCCCTCCCTTCTAGCCCTCCTCCACCCACTGGGAAGGCAAATAATATTATATCAATGATACATGTGAAACAAGCAAACATATTTCCATATTAACCATATTAGGAAAAAAAGCAAAAACAAAAAAAACAAAACTCTGAAAAAATATAATTAAATTTGTACTTAGAATTCAATAGTTCTTTTCTCTTTGGAGTTAGATAGCATTTTTTCATTCTGATTCCTTTGGAATTGTCTTTGATGATTATATTGATCAGTCACCAAGTCTTTCAGAGTTCAACATCATTTTAGCATTGCTGTTACTGTGCACATGATCTCCTGATTCTTATTTCACTTTGTATCAAATCATATAGATCTTCACATATTTTTCTGAAACTACTCCCTCATCATTTAATATATTCTTAGTATACAATTTATTTAATATTCTTTTCTTTTTTAATTTTTTATTCCAAATCCTCTCCCTCCCACACTCAGAGGGCATGCAAAAGGATATCAATTATACATGTGATATCATGCAAAACATATTTCCACATTAGCCATATTTCAACAAAAAAAAAGAAAGAAAAATAAAATGAGAAAATTATATTGCAATTTGCACACAAAGTTCATCAGTTTTCTCTCTGGAGGTGGAAAGCATTTTTTTTCATCATGAATCCTTGAGAACTGTGTTGAATAAATTGCATTATTCAGAGTAGCCAAGACTTCTCCAGTTGATCATTGCAACCTTACTGTTACTGTGCACAATGATCTCCCAGATCTTCACTTTTCATCAGTTCACATAGTTCTTGCCATGTTTTTTTCTGAAACTATCCACCTCACCATTTATAGCACAAGAGTACTCGATGATAATCATATACAACAACTGTTCAGTCATTTCTCATTTGATCAGGAGTCCTTCAGTTTCTAATTATTTGCTATTAGAAAATGAGTCACTATAATAATTTTTGTACATATAGATCCTTTTCCTTGTTTTTTTTTTTAATTTTGGGGGGATACGGTAGTATTACTGTGTTAAAGAGTACACAGTTTTTTAGTCTTTGGACATAGTTCCAAATTATTCTCCAGAATGGTTGGATTAGTTCACTCTTCCAGTATAAGTTCCTTAGTATATACATTTTTCATTCATTCCTTGGAATAACTGTCGTTTCTCATAGGTATAAGGTAGTACCTTAGAGATGTTTCAATTTGTACTTCACTAATCAAAAGTGATATAGAACATTTTTTCATATGATTATATATAGCTTTGCTTTCTAAAAACTTTTATTAATTGGATAATGACTTATTTTTACACAATTGACTCAGAATTGTAATAATTAAAATGGGTTTGACAAATATAAGAATTTTAAAAATTGTTGTGGTCACCATTTACAAAAATTAACTCAAGTTACAAGGCTATTAGTACCTTTAGTAGCTTTATTACAGCAAGGTAGAAATAGTAAAAGGGGAAATGTAGGAAGGAGGTAGAAAAATATTGCTTAGCTTAAAATACCCTAAACCTGGATCCAAGTGACTCCAGTCTGAAAAGAGTCAAAAACAGGAGAAGGAATTAAAGAGCCAATGTCTCCTGCCAGGGTCTCCTCAACCCAAGTGAGTCACATGAGCTGAACTATTAAAGCCACCAACACCAAATCCAAGGCAGAATCAAGCTGAGCCTTACCAGACTGAACTGCTAAAAGACCTCCAGGGTCCCAGAGGCTCCCGTTTTCAAAAAAAAAAAAATGCAGTTTTCTCCACCCATCACCTCTCCCCATCACATCTCAGGAATCAATCAAAGTTTCTTAATTTGCCTGACACTACCCTGGGAGCAGTTCCTGTGGGATCTGCCCCTTGTCCTCTGAGGGTGTGAACTTTTATCAAAAGGATCCTCAAAGACCAAAAACAGAGAAAGAAAACTATAGACCAATCTCCCTAATGAACATAGATGCAAAAATCTTAAATAGAATATTAGCAAAGAGACTCCAGCAAGTAATAGAGAAGATCATCCACCATGACCAGGTGGGATTTATACCAGGAATGCAAGGATGGTTCAACATTAGGAAAACCATCCACATGACCATATCAACAATCTAACAAACAAAAATCACATGATTATCTCAATAGATGCTGAAAAAGCCTTTGACAAAATACAGCATCCATTCCTACTGAAAACACTGAAAAGTATAGGAATAGAAGGACCTTTCCTAAAAATAATAAACAGTATATACCTAAAACCATCAACAAGCATTATATGTAATGTGGATAAATTAGAAGCCTTCCCAATAAGATCAGGAGTGAAACAAGGATGTCCATTATCACCTCTATTATTCAACATAGTACTAGAAACACTAGCAGTAGCAATTAGAGAAGAAAAAGAAATTGAAGGTATCAAAATAGGCAATGAAGAGACTAAGCTATCTCTCTTTGCAGATGATATGATGGTATACTTAAAAAATCCTAGAGAATCAACTAAGAAGCTAGTAGAAATAATCAACAACTTTAGTAAAGTTGCAGGATACAAAATAAATGCACATAAATCATCAGCATTTCTATACATTTCCAACACATTAGAGCAGCAAGAGGTAGAAAGAGAAACACCATTTAAAATCACCCTAGACAATATAAAATACTTAGGAATCTATCTACCAAAACAAACACAGGAATTATATGAAAACAACTACAAAACACTTTCCAAACAAATAAAACTGGATCTCAACAATTGGAAAGCCATTAATTGTTCATGGGTAGGACGAGCTAACATAATAAAAATGACCATTCTACCCAGATTAATATACCTATTTAGTGCCATACCAATTACCAAAAAATTACCAAAAAACTTCTTTACTGAATTAGGAAAAACTATAACAAATTTCATTTGGAATAACAAAAGGTCAAGAATATCAAGGGAAATAATGAAAAAAAATGTGAAGGAAGGCAGCCTAGCAGTACCAGATATTAAACTATACTATAAAGCAGCGGTCATCAAAACAATATGGTACTGGCTAAGAGATAGAAGAGAGGATCAGTGGAATAGACTTGGGGTTAATGACGTCAGCAAGACAGTGTAGGATAAACCCAAAGAGCCCAACTTTTGGGACATGAACCCACTATTTGACAAAAACTGCTGGGAAATTTGGAAAACAATATGGGAGAGATTAGGTTTAGATCAACATCTCACACCCTACACCAAGATAAATTCAGAATGGGTGAATGACTTGAATATAAAGAGGGAAACTATAAATAAGTTAAGTGAACACAGAATAGTATACTTGTCAGATCTCTGGGAAAGGAAAGATTTTAAAACCAAGCAAGAGTTAGAGAAAATTACAAAATGTAAATTAAATTATTTTGATTATATCAAACTAAAAAGCTTTTGTACAAACAAAAACAATGTAGTCAAAATCAGAAGGGAAACAACAAATTGGGGAAAAAATCTTTATAATGAAAAACTCTGTCAGGGGTCTAATTACTCAAATATACAAGGAGTTAAATCAATTGTATAAAAAATCAAGCCATTCCCCAATTGATAAATGGGCAAGAGACATGAATAGGCAATTTTCAGGTAAAGAAATCAAAAGTATCAATAAGCACATGAGAAAGTATTCTAAATCTCTAATGATTAGAGAAATGCAAATCAAAACAACTCTGAGGTATTACCTCACACCTAGCAGATTGGCTAAAATGAAAGAAGGGGAGAATAATGAATGCTGGAGGGGATGTGGCAAAATTGGGACATTAATGCATTGCTGGTGGAGTTGTGAACTGATCCAACCATTCTGGCTGGCAATTTGGAATCATGCTCAAAGGGCTATAAAAGAATGCCTGCCCTTTGATCCAGCCATACCATTGTTGGGTTTGTACCCCAAAGAGATCATAAATAAACAGACTTGTACGAAAATATTTATAGCTGCACTTTTTGTGGTGGCAAAGAACTGGAAAAGGAGGGTATGTCCTTCAATTGGGGAATGGCTGAACAAACTGTGGTATATGCTGGTGATGGAATACTATTGTGCTCAAAGGAATAATAAACTGGAGGAGTTCCAGGTGAACTGGAGAGACCTCCGGGAACTGATGCAGAGTGAAAGGAGCAGAGCCAGAAGAACATTGTACACAGAGACTGACATACTGTGGTAAAATCGAATGCAATGGACTTCTGTACCAGCAGCAATACAAAAACCCAGGACAATTCTGAGGGATTTATGGTAAAGACGCTACCCACATTCAGAGGAAGGACTGCAGGAGAGGAAACATATAAGAAAAACAACTGCTTGAATGCATGGGTTGGGGTGGACATGATTGGGGATGTAGACTCGACACTACCACACCAATGTAACTATCAACAATTTGGAAATAGATCTTGAACAAAGACACATGTTAAAACCAGTGGAAATGTGCATCGGCTACGGGTGGGGGGAGAGCGGGGGGTGAAGGGGAAAGTAGGAGCATGAATCATGTAACCATGTTAAAAATGAATATTAATAAATGATTAAAAAATTTTAAAAAAAGGATCCTCAAGTTCCTGACTGATTAAGATAAAAAGGGTGGAGCACTCCAAGTACTTGATTGATTAAGATAAAAAAAAAATCTCTTTCACGGTATATATTTGGAAAATAATGTCTAAAAGAATAACATAAAAATTTTTGTTATTTCATTGTCTATGGAATCGTTTAACATAGTTTCCCTAATTATCTTTTTTAATTAGATCTGGTTTTGCATTTACTTTGTCTGAAATCATGATTGCTAACCCTGCCTTTTTTTTTAATTCAGCTGAAGCATATTAGATTCTACTCTAGTCCTACATTTTAACACTCTGTGTCTTTCTGTGTGTCTCTTGCAAACATTTTTATTTTGGTTCCTATTCCAATTTGATATTTGTTTTTGTTTTATGGATGAATTCATCCTATATAGATTCACGGTTATGGTGGCTAACAATTTATCTCCTTCCCTCATATTTTCTTTTGTTTTTTCCTCTCTCTCTCTCTCTTTTTATCATCCCCTCCTCAGAAGTTTGCTTCCATTAATCTACTCTACCTTTCCTATTATGGATAAGTTACATTTCTATACCCATCTGAGCATGTATATATGTTCTTCTCTCTTTGAACCAAATCTGATGACAGTGAGGTTCAAGCTTTGCTCACCACACTGCATCATTTTCCACTCCACTCTAAAAGCTTATTGAATGCCTCTTTTATGTGAAAACAATTTTTCTTCATTCTACCTCTACATTCCCCCTTCTGCTAGTGCATATCTCTTTCTCACTCCTTCACTTCTGGAGGAGATCATTCCAGTAATCAACACACATTCATGCCTTCTGCGTTAAGTCTTTTTAACTGTCCTAATAAAGATAAAGTACTTGGAAGTGATATGTATCATCTTCCCATATAGGAAATTAAACAGTTTAACTCTATTGAGTCCCTAATGATTACCTTACATGTTTCCCTGTTTATGCTTGTCTGGAGTCTTGTGTTTAAATGTCAGATTTTTGGTCTTTTCATCAAGAATGCTTCAAAATATTCTATTTCATTAAAGTCTTCTTTCCCTGAAAGATTATATTTGTTTTCCTGGTTTGGGGTTATAATCCTATAATCTTTTGCTCTCTAGGATATCACATTCCAAGTCCTCTGCTCCTTTAACATGGAAGCTACTAAATCTTGTGTGATTCTATCCATGGCACAATATTTAAATCATTTCTTTCTAGCTACTTGACATATTTTTCTCTTTGATGTGGGAGCTCTGGAATTTTGTTATAATGGTCCTGGGAGTTTTTGTTTTGTAATCTTTTCAGGAAGTGACTTATAGATCTTTTAATTTCTATTTTACTCTCTGGATCTAAGGTATCAGAGCCCTCTTCTTTGATATTTTCTTGAAAAAAGATGTCTAGGCTCTTTTTTTTTTTAAATCATGGCTTTCAGATAGTCCAATAATTCTTACATTATCTATCCTTGAACTATTTTCCAAGTCAGTTGTTTTTCCAATGAGTCCTTTCAGGTTTTCTTCTATTTTTTCATTCTTTTGACTTTGTTCTATTGTTTCTTAATGTCTCATTGAGTCATTAGCTTCCATTTACCTAATTCTGGTTTTTAAAAAATTAATTTCTTCAGTGAGATTTTGAACTTCTTTTTCTTTGTGGCCAATTCTGCTTTTTAAGACATTCTTTTCTTCAGGAAATTTTTGAACTCTCCTTTCCACTTGGCTAATTCTGCTTTATAAAGTGGTCTCAGTAAATTCTTGTGCCAAATTTTTTGGTGTTGTTTTCTTCAGTATTTTTTAATTCTTTCCAAGTTGTTAATTCTTTTTGTAATTTTCTTACCATCACTCTCATTTCTTTTCCTAATTTTTCATTTACTACCTTTATTTCTTTCTATAACTCTTCAAGGAATTTTTATTGGTTTTGGACCCAAATGGCATTTTTCTTTGAGACATTTTTATAGCTGGCTTTACATTGTTTTCTCCTATGTTTACTTATTTGATCTTCTGTGCCAGTGTGGTAGCTTTTTATGGTCAATTGTTTTGTTGTTGCTTGCTCATTTTTCTTACCTATTTCTTAACTTTGAATTTTATATTAAAGTTGGGCTCTGCCCCCCTGAGAGTTGGGAGACTATTCCAAACTTCAGGCTTTTTCAAACTGCTATTTTCAGAGCTAATTCTGTGGGTCTTCAAATTTTTAGTGCTTCCAAAGTAGTGTGATCCTGAAAGAGATATGGTCACTGTTCTCATAGCCTGCTCTCTGCCTAGTCTTTACCCAGGAATGGCTCCTTGACCCCTGCAGTTGCAAGTGATAGCAACTCCTCTTTACTTTGGAACTATGACTAGAGCCCTTGCTCCCTTGTGATTGAACACTAGAGCTCCTCTTTACCCTGAAACTGTAACCTAGAACTACATATGAGAACAGAGCTACCAATCACCACCAGCTATACCCAGTGCTAGGAAAGGGTCCCCTTGTTATCTCTTTCTAATCAATTGTCCAACTCCCTTTCAGACTCTGAGTTGAGAGCTCCTGAAACTTCTGCTGTTGCTATGGCCACAGAAATTTGTGTTGTCTCCAGAAAGGCCTCCACCCTATTCCTCACAGATTTCTCCTGTCAGTCTCTTAAGTTTTCTTAGACCAAAAAAAGACTCACTCTGAACTTTTTTAGTTCTGCCACTCCAAAATTTGATTTGAAACATTATTTTAAAGTTGTTTGGAGGGGAATTTTAGGAGAGTTCAACTGAGTGACTGCCCCTAATCCACCATCTTGTCTCCCTTCTCCTTACTAAAACTTTCACAGATTCTAATCTCTGGTTAACTGTTAGGGAAATTCTTCTTGAGCTATTATAATTTTATTAATAACCAGTGTTAATAATAAGTATTTTTGCAATCTTTCCAAACTAACAAAATTAAGAGTCCATGTGGATCCAGGCCATGGCTGGGCTAAATCAGTCATAATAATGCTATATTATGTTACCTTGGATGCAAGTTTAACCCCAGTATCTTGAAAGAAAGGGCGAATAGGTGAATAAAGCACCAGGCCTAGAGATGAGAAGACCTAGGTTCAAATCTGGAGGAGGCAGTAGCCAAAGGGAAAGCCACACTCTGAGCCAGACCCAGTAACATATATATTGATTTCAATACCTACCAAATTATTCTGAACCTCTAAAAAATGAAAAAAACTCTACTATTTACCTTGTAAGAAACAAACATAATTTTAGCTATATTATCAAGTATTCAGCTATATTATCAAGTATTTAGTAGAGTACTTGCCACATAATGTAAGAGAAACTTAATAAATTATTTACTTAGATAAACTTGACTAATATCTAAAGGAAGGAAAGAAAAAGCTATATTTATGAAAGTGTATATTTATGAAAAATTTTAAATCTAAGCAGAATTACTAACAATATATCCTAAAAATTATTTCCTAAAATCAAACTGTATTTATATAAGGAATGCAAGGATAATAAATTTTAGGTAAAAAATAAATGTAATTAATCATATTAAAATAAACAATCCCAAGAACATTATTATAAAAATAGGGAAAACTTTGGAAAACACACACATTCTCTTATGCCAAAATAAAGGGGAAAAACTAAATAAAAAGCATTGGCTCTGAAGGAAAAACCCTTACCTTTTGTCTTAGGATTGATATTAAGTATTGGTTCAATGGTAGAAGGATAACAAGGGCAAGGTAAAAGGGGTTAAGTAACTTTCCCAGAGTCACACAGCTAGAAAGTGTGTCTGGGACCAGATTTGAACACAGGTCCTCTCATCTCCAGGCCTGGCACTTTATTCCCTGAGACACCTAGCTGTCCTGGAATAGGACAAAATGATATGTCTTAAACAAAAAGCTAAACATAAGAAGCTTTTCCATTAAACAACAGAGTAAAGCAAGGTTGTCATCTTTCTCAGTATTATTCAACACACACCTAGAAATATTAATATCAGCAAAAGACCAGAGAAAGAAATTCAAGGCATAAACATTGATAAAGAGAAAACAAAACTATACATATTGGCTAACTGCAGGATGTTTTGCTCAGGGAAAAAAAATCCAACAACCAGCAACACCTAAATTGACATAATTAAGAGCTTAATCAAAGCAATGATTTCTCCCTCCTCTTGATCAGGATAAAAAAAAGTGAGTGTAAAAGCTAGCTTAAAGGAATTAAGATAATAATAACTTGTCCCATCCCTTCTTGGCAAAAAGGAGAAGCAATGGAAGCAGTGTCAGATTTTATATTCTTGGGCTCAAAGATCACTGCAGATAGCAACTGAATATCATGAAATTAAATGATGCTTACTCCTTGGAAGGAAAGCCATGGCAAGTCTGGAAAGCATTCTTAAAAGCAAAGATATTAATTACCCTGCCAACAAAGGTACAGAGAGTCAAAAGCTAGGGTTTTTCCAGTAGTAATGATGTACAGTTATAAGAGTTAGACTATAAGGAAAGCTGAGCACAGCAGAGTCAAGGCTTTCAAATTGTGGTGTTGCCAAAGATTTTTGAGAGTCCTTTGGAAAGCAGAGAGATCAAATTAGTCAATACTTAAGAAATTAAATACTAAAGCCAAAGCTTAAATACTTTGGTCACATAATAAGAAGGCAGAACTCATTTGAAAAGAATCTAATGTTAGGAAAGACCGAGGCTAAAAAAGAAGGAGATGACAGGGGATCATGTGGAGAAATAACATCACAGAAGCGACAAACATAAGCTTGGACAAACTTAAGGAGATTGGGTAAGAGAGAAGGTCTGGTGTTTATGATCTCAGGTGTGATGAAGTGTTGAACATGACTGAACAACAGACAACCACAAATACCTGAATCAGTAATTTAACCAAAAGTATAGGTTATGTTAGACCAGTGATTCCCAAAGTGGGCGCCACCGCCCCCTGGTGGGTGCTGCAGTGATCCAGGGGGCGCTGATGGCCACAGGGGCTTATCTTTCCTCTTAATTGCTATTAAAATTTTAAAAAAATTGAATTTCCAGGGGGCTAAGTAATATTTTTTTCTGGAAAGGGGGCGGTAGGCCAAAAAAGTTTGGGAACCACTGCATTAGACCAATATTAAAACTCTCAGTATTTACCAAAATTACATTATTAACTCACACACAATTAAATTTTTCTAAGTTAATTATTAAATACATCAACAAGTAATCTTTAGAGTAATTATTTTAAATCTTTTATGAAATACTTACAAATAATGGTTTGTAGAATGCTGGACCCAGTGTTTTATCAACAAAAGGTGGACTCTGTCTTAGAATAGAGCCATCTGCTTGTACAGAATAACCATGTGACTGTCCAGGGGAAGGAATGGAAGGTACATCCACATTTCTGGCAACTTTAAATATTTTTGGAGCTTTCTGTAAGAATAATTTTAACATTAATACTCTTTGAGCATGTCAATAAACAAATAGTAGACAATATGAACAAAAAGATGAAGAACAAAATCTACTGAAAACTACTGGAAGACCAAGAATTCACTTCAGAACTCAAGATTCATCATGAAAGCAGAATAAAATAACTCAAGATGATGACCTCATTAGCCAGACATATCAACTCTCCTTCAATAGATTTAAATGTATTTTCTCTTCTACACTTCTCACTCTCAAAGGTATTATTTTAATTTATTCAAACTCCACTACTTAAAATATAAACTGTGACAGTTTTGCTTACAAGGATTCATGAACTATCAGGATTGTATAAGATCTCAGAAGCTTTTAAGTTCAACTAGTAGCTAAATAGAAATCTTCCTCTACAGCATACCCAAAAAGTGGTTCAGCCTCAACGTGAAGTTCTCTAAGGACAAAAATTACATGACTTCTAGAGGGGGCTCATTCCATTTTTGGAAAGCTAAAATTGTCCAGAAATTTTTCCTTAAATTGAGCCCAAATCCATCACTCTCTACAATTCCCAGCCACATTTCCCAAGTATAATTAGGGTCTTCTCTAAGCATTCTCCTCTCTCAGTTTCTTCAAATAAATCCTCATATAACAGAGTTCAATCATTTAACCAGTTCTGAATTCACTTAACTGTAATACTACATAGAGCATATTATTCCACCTTCATATGGAAAATATGAATGACTTTATCAAATAACTTGCTAAAATATAGATATTTTATATCTATGATATACTCTTCAACTACTAATACTGAAACCCAGTCAAGAAAGGAAATGAGGTTAGTCTAGCAAAGTGATGGCAAACCTGTGGCATGGGTGCCAAAGATGGCACACAGAGCTCTCTCTATGGGCACATGGGCCACCCTCCCCCTCAATCTCTCCCACCCCAGAGTTCATTACTAGAAAGGCAGAGGGATACAGGCAGAGCTGTTCCCCTCCCCCTCTCCAACATTTTTTCACATCCCCACCCCTCTGCCCAGAAACCCATTGGGGGTGCACAGGGGGTAAGGTGGGCGGCTCACAGGCAGCAGAGCCAGAGGGGAGTGGAATGCTTGGGCTACTCCACTCCCCCTCTCCACCCACACCTCTCATCACCCACTCCTCTGCCCAGCACCCCAATGGGAGCACTTCCCCCCTCCCCTGTGTGGGGTTAGGGGAGGCACTTAGTCTCTGGTAGGGGGCCGACACAGAATTCAGTCTAGGAGGTGGGGTGGGAGTGGGGCCTGGCACTCTATCTCTAAAAGATTCGCCATCACTGATCTAGCGTGACTAATTATTGAAAAGACTAACTATTGGATCTTAGTGTATCATTTCATTTTTTAAATTTTCAAAAGACATTCTAATTTAAATGTAAATAATGCATACTAGAATTTTCCAGGAATCAAAATAAAAATCAATATTCTATAATTTGAAGACACTCTCTCTTTCTTTCTCTGTTTTTCTTCTCTTCTCTTTTCTCCTTTCTCTCTCTGTTTCTCTTCTTCTTCTTCCTCCTCCTCCTCATCCTCATCCTCTTCCTCCTCCTCTTCCTCCTCCTCCTCCTCTCTCTCTTTCTCTCTCTCACATCAGAACATGGATCCATCTTCAGGCCCCTAACATCTCTCCCTTTCTTCATGAGTTTTCAAAGACTGAAAAAAGCCAAGTAAGCACATGCCAGTTCTTTCAGTTCCCTAAGATGGGATGGAGAAACCGTTAAAGATCCTCTAGATAGAAATCTCTCATTTTACTAATAAAACTGAAGTTCAGGGAGAACAAATCAAAAATGATTTGTCCAAAGTCAACATAAGTAGTATATGTAACAGAGCTAAAACTCAAATCAAGAACTTCTAGCTCCAAATCCAAGATACTTTCAGTAGAGCATGCTGCTTCTCAGGGTCCCTTCCTATGTACAATTAGTTATCTCATATTGAGTTTTCTATTAACTACTTTTATTCTACCCTTTTGTTATCTTGATGAACCAGTTATTCAAAGCTTGGGCTGTTATTACAAAGTACCAAAAATGACTACATGGGAGAGACTTGAAGGTTAGAAACATTTACCAAAGGATACACAGCACAAAGCAGCACGAAGCCGGCCTACAACCAATTCCTATAAGCCTCAAAGCATAGTGAAATTTGAGTCTTGGCTGTCTGGATAATGAGATATTCTGAAGGCTCCACTAATATCAAATGTTCATGACAATAAGCACATTGTGCAGATTCTGAGCCAGCCTCCTATGGTTGGTCATTATGAGTGAATGAAAAAAAATGAAAGAATGAACAAATATCACCTCCATAAGCAGATGAGAAGCATGCTTCATTTTTAGGCTTTGGAAACATAGTTGGTCATTGGAATAATCAGAGTTCTTAAGTCTATTTCATCTAAAACAAAATAAATTTTACTACAGTAGCTAATTTTAAGTATCTGAAACTTTATTAGACATATTTCTTGACACAATATTGGATTCTGCTTTCTAATCCTAATTCTACTATCCTCTTCTGTTTTTTATAGATGTTAGGTGATTCACTGGATAAGAGAGCCAGGCCTAGAGACCAGAGGTCCTGGGTTCAAATCTGGCCTCAGACAGTACCTAGCTGTGTGACCCTGGTAAGTCTCTTAATCCCATTGCCTAGTCCTTACCACTCTTCTGTCTTGAACCAATATACAGTATTGATTCTAAGATGGAAATTAAAGGTTTCCAAAAAAGAATGCTTGGATGTCCTCTATTTCATTAAAAATTCATTCTCCCCCCATAGGATTATATTCAGTTTTGCTGGACAAATTATTCTTGGTTGTAAACCTATATAGTTTCCCTTGCATGATATCATATTCCTAGTTCTCCATGCTAGATCATGTTTGAGCCTATGACTCCTCGAGACCTGAATTCTTTTTTTCTGGCTTGTAGTATTTTTTCTGACCTTGGAATTCTGGGTTTTGACCTGACGTTCCTTGAAAGTTTTCTTTCAGGAGATACTTTGTGGATTCTTTCTCTTTTCACTTTTCCCTCTGGATCTAAGACATCTGTATAGTTTTCTTTTATTTCTTAAAATACTATATATAGGCTCCTTTATAGGTCATGGCTTTGAGGTAGTCCAATAATTCTTAAATTCTCTCTCCTGTTTTCTAAGTCAATTATTTTTGCTATGAGATTCCATATATTTTCTTCTATTTTTTTCAGGTCTCATGAAGTCATTACTTTCTTATCTGATCAATTCAAATTTTCAGGAGAGCTTTCTTTTCCCCTTGGGTAATGTTCTGTACCTCTTGTGCCAAATTATTCATTCTATTTCCAATTCTGTTTTTGATAGTTCTCATTTTTTTTACCAATTTTTTCCTCTAGCACTCTCATTTGATTATTTTTATCCTTTTTAAAAAAACTTTGGGGACACCTCTCCTAAGAATTCTAGTTAGACTTGAACTCAAGCTGTGTCTTCCTTTAAAGGAAATTTTGAAATTCTTTGGAATCATTCTCGTCTTGCTTTGTGTCTTGAACATTGATTAGCATGATTTTTTTTATGTTGACATCCTTTTTGCTCATTCTTCCAGCCTACTTCAGACTGACTTTACATTAAGAGCTAGGTTCTGTACACTTCTATGGGGAATATCTAAGTTCTGCACAAGTCATCTAGGTTTCTGCTATTGCTTTCTTGGAATGTGGAATGTTGTTATTCCAAGATCTCAGGGACACCTCAGGTTGGAGATCTGAAAGCTCTCAGTACTACCAAAATTGTCTTCTCCAAGGCAAAGACTGATCCTTATCCTGCTCTGAATGTCCCTGACTGCAATGAACCCATAGGTTTCCCCAATTATAATTCCAGGATACTCCTGCTAGACACTCCCACTGTTAGCAGCCTAGAAAAGTACTGGTTCATACAGTTGATCTACAAGATCTCCTTTTGGGGCTTTCTGCCTACCTATATTCCCTTTGCAGACTTCAAACTGGACTGAAAGCTAAAACTCCTTCTCTTCTCCTGGGATCTCGGCCACACAGCTGATTTCTTCTAAATTTGCTCCTTGTTCAATACATATCCTAGATGCTCACCCCAGAATGCCACCCCTAAGCACAGGTCCCTCCTCAGTCTATCCTAGATCTCTGACTCAGAACTCAGTAAATGAATGTTTGAGTTATCAGTTGGCACCATATTCTTGTATCCTGCACAAAGTCAGGTCTCTTCTTCTGGTGCATGGCCTCTCTCTATGCTGGAATGCTCTATAGAAATATTTTCCAGAACCATTTTCCCAAAGGGTATTGACCTTCATAAGGAAACAGTTTAAGGCAACAGAAAAAGAGCCTGAGAGAATTAACTATGACTGTGTCTAATAGCAATACAACTTTATTGGGTAAAGATTTTTGAAGACCAGAATCAGGAAACTGTTGGACTGGAAAGATCTCTCCCTTTCTGGGTAGCATTTATTTATTAAAGAGATAGCTCTAGGAGGCAGGATGCCCAACCATAATAGTCAGGGGCATGATGGCAAAGCTCTTGTTTCAAGAGTCTTTTCTAACATTCAACAATGCCAGTTGCCTAAAAGTGCATGCATAGGAGGTAGAAACCCAGAGGAAATGATAATGTGATAATGTTCAATCATGAAACTTCTCTGTAGTGAAGTGGGTTCCCTGATCCTCAGAGAGTATGTGGAGGAAGAGGAGAAGAGGGAGAAAATGAGAAAGAAGGATATGTTCTCTGAAAGCACCAACAGTGGTAGCCTCAGTAGTAGACTTGACTTGCATAATAATGCTATCCATATTCTGAATAGATATAAAACTATAGTAAGGGGAAATCACTTGCCCTGATATAAGGGGGAAGGTCCTATATCATTCTTTTCCCAGTCAGAAGGCAAGTCAAGAACCATGAGATTTCATGTCATGCTGGGAACTTCAACTGGCATGAAGTGCACCACGAGCAGAAGCAGCTGCCTCACCTGGATGGAGGATCATACAGCCCTACACCTGCCACAATATGGCATTATGACCCCATAACCAGACTGGATATAAACCCCCTCTGCAATCACTGCTGTTTTCTGTTTTCATGAGGCTATCATCCTGGTCCTTCAGTTCAGTAGAGGGCATGTTATATCTAATAGATGCTCATATGTCCCATAGAGGAGGAGGAGGAAGAGGCATCTGAACAATTCTTCCAGTACTGACACCAGAATTTTCTAGTCCAGTTCTGGCCAGACCATAGGACACTTGGGAACAAGGTTATTGTGAACCTAAAGGTGCTATTTAACAATAGAAGCCTCCTGCACCCTATCCATCTGGTGAGACAGATCATCTTACATCACCCCACTCATATTAGATCAAGGATTCTGACATAATCTGTCCAGTAATAACTAGAATTCATTATCAGGTAACTGCTTTTAAAAAGTAGTACAGCAGATAATTGCTTTGAGGAACTTGAAGCTTAGCAGTTATCTAGTACCTGCCAAAGACAATGCATGAGACCTTGAAAAATACGAGCCCTAAAGGGTCATAAGAGCCTGAGGGAAGGGACTGCTGGACATGCCAGCCCAATTTAGGACCTCCAGGACCACAATCTGTTCTTGTGGATGCCTCAGTAAATGAAAGTCTTCAGGATACCTAGATGAGTCCTACAAAACCTATAATAAGCCTTGGACATTCTTTTTAAAACTGGCTATCAGTAGCTTATTCCAGTTCTGTCCAGATTCACTAAGGTTCTCCTTGTCTTCTATATTCCCAACTTGACTAAATAGGCTGGATTCTGGATTTTCTTAGGTTTGATTTCCTAACCTTCATATAAGTCACTATCTGAATTCAGGTCTCTGCCACTGTGACCTCTACCATTCTTCTCAACATTATATTGTCCACTTGGTGTACATTTAATGCCTTACAGAAGAGGAACTTCTTTTAAGTATCTGCCCACTAAACTGTGACAGTATGAGGCAGATTTCAGGTAGTTTGGGGAAAGGCAAAAGGAACTTCTTCCCAGGTAAAAATTAACAACTCCTAATTAGACTCAGCTATGTGAATAAAAAAAATCATTTTCAAGATCAATAACTTCACCCTAGGTCTGAATGATCTGTTCCACCAACACTGATAAAGTCAGAGACAATTGCAATGATAGGCATCATGACTTTTTCCAGCTCTCAACAGTGCGGTGTAAGGTGCCAGGTGCCATCCACCTTCCTGATAGGTCAAACAGTATTTTTGTAAAGGGAGTTAGTAAAAAGAAGTATCCCACCCTCCTTCATCCGCCTATACAGGGAATAGTATTTACTACCCCCTTCAAATACCTGATACTATTTGGTATTAACAATGCAAGATGGCTCAGATCACTTCAAGGGTTTCCATTTGGCTCTAACCACAAAAATTGGCATAGAGATTGCCAAAAGCTGGTAATGTGTATTCCCACCATACACGAACCCATATTAGATAGACACCATAATTATGACCTAAACAGGGAGTTTTCCATCAGCTCTCACCTGAGTGAGGATGTCCTTTCCCTCAGCAATACTTCAAATTGGAATACTTCCATGTACCTGGTGGAGATCCCATGGGCGTCTCCTAGTGGGAGAGCAATTTGGCTGCAGGTATGGCCTCGTCACTCCCTCCCCCCAACGTCCTGACCACTGTGACAGGAGTATATTTCATAAGCCCAAAGCTAGAATGACCTCAGATGAACCAATCTCATCCCTCCAGTGTATATACGAAAAATTGGGAGTAGTGTAGGAGCTTTAGGGATGTGTGGTAAGAGCAGCATCTCATGGGGTTCTGCTACCTACATGAGGCCAGCTTTTCCCAAGACCTTACTCCCAGAAGACTAGGCACATTTTTCATTAAAAGGTATTGAAGCTGCCTTTTTAACAGAAAATCTTTTAACAATCTTTTTTAAACCAAGTTCTCTGTTTCTAAGTCACTCAATATGCTTGGCTAGTTTAGTTTCCCTTCCCTTGTGCTGGCTCCCCGGCTTCTCTTGGAACATTAACAATAACCAGGAAATGTTCAACCTGGTCCTTTCTTTAACCTCCCCAACTGACTCCTTTAGTATTTGCCTAGGCAAATCCATTGCCCCAAGGAGAGCCCCTGCCACAGGGTGGCATCCTGTCACATCCCCATTTAATCACTCTGTCCTCCATATCTGCATCCCACCACTGGGAGAGCCACAAAGCCATGGGAAACAATACTAAGTAGAATATAGTACCATATTCTATACATCACACAGATGCCCCTGCTGCCCTACACCTGTGTCATATAGATCACATTCATCTGGTAAGGCAAAGGGTAGTGAGAATAAGATATCCAAAAAGTCTGAAGGTCACTGATTCATTTTTGCTTTTATATACTTGGAAGTAGCATTAAAAGCTAAGGCAATAAAATGCTGAGTTAATCACGTCTCTGATATAATTTCTTTGACTTCTAGGGGAAAATTAGACTAGTCCTACTAGACTGGTAGAGAACCTTACATTGGTCCTGTCTTTCACACCACCATGTACCAGTTCCTTAGGTTAGTCATAAAGAAATCCAAAAAATAGTAGACTACCTCATCTTTTTAGCCACCTTTTGAAAAATAAAATTATTATTAAGGCATGCCAAAAATGTATTTCCTCCAGCATGCTTAATAGCCAAATTTCCTACAACTATGCTTCCCTGTCAAATCTGTGATCCATTTCAAAATTCATCATCTATTTCCTCTTTCTGTCCAGAGCATATAGTTCACTCCCTCCTCAGTATTGGATCTGTGTTTCCCTCCATTGATCCTCATTCACATGTTCTCAGCCAACAGCCCTTGGATTTCCTCATAAATTTTTGTTCTTAATATGCAAAGCTAGCCACATTATTTTTAGGTATGTCATATTCTTATCAAAACTCAACCAAAAACACACCAAAAAATCTCACTGATATCTATTTCAACAAATTAGCTTCTTTAATAAAAATCTATAGTTCATTTTGTCTAATATTCTTGCTTGCTTTATTTGTGTATGGACATCTGAGGCTATAGATTCTAATTCTTTCCAATTCTTAGATATTGTTTCTAAGTTCCAAATTTTTCTCCTCCATATCATGTCTTGGCCTTCCCTACTACACCTCCAATTTGAAGCAAATGACCTTATTTTCTCTTTAAGAGGCAACATCCTAATTCCCTAGAAGTCTGGAGCCCTCAACTCCAGAACTCAGATATAAACACTCTATTTGATTTGAGACTAAAAAACTAAGAAGGAAAATCAACTGACTTTTGTTTTTTCCTTTAATACATTCTGTACATTTTAGGTCCAAGATGTGATTATATATTTTGCCAATACCTCAACTGAAAAGTGATGACATCAATGTGAGTACTCCTTCCTCTGTAACTTAGGGAGCTGCCTAAGGCACTATAAGGATGAGGAGCTTACTCATAAAGACAGTTAATAGGTAATGATCTAAAGTTTTCCTGCCATAAGGACAGTTATTATGTCTCTCAAGGAGTTTATAGCGATAGCAAAATAAGAATATCCTGCTCTTTCCAAGTTTTGGCACTTTCTTCCTTTTGAAATTACTTTTTCTATACAGACATTGCATTTATTTGTGTAGATGATATATTCCCACAAAAGAATGAAAACTCCTTGAAAGTAAACATGGTTTCATTTTTGGTTTTGTACACCCAGCACCTAAAAATACAAGGCCTTAATGTTTATTGAAGAGATATTAGTATTTTGTCAATTACTTTTTCCACAATAACAAGTATGCAATTTTTCTAAACATTTGAAGTTTTCTACTCTCTCTGATAGTTTGAGCATCCGTCTCTTAATACCCTTAAAATGATAATGCCTCCACCAGGAATCTCCTGTGTCTATATTGGTGTTGATTAACTGCTCTTCCTCTTTCCAACTTGTCATCTTTCATGCTATTTCTCCGTCCTGATTCAGCACAGCAGAAACTACCACTATCAAAAACTTTACTATAAAAAGTCTTAACACACCTTTTCAATTTTTCACCAGGGTGTCCCTAACTCAACTCTTACCTTGGAATAATCTGGCTTAAGTTCCTTTCAAGCATCCAGAAAACCTGGTTGGTTTGTTTCTTGTCCCTGGCTATTTTTGATTCATGAGTTGAGGCTATTCAAAACCTTCCACCTTCTTCCTCCATAAAAGTGTACAAATAAGTTTATAATAATACAATGTTGCTTTCAGCTTTTACATCTTTCTATGACAAGAATATGAAAATTTTACTGGAAGAAGCAATCTTTTCACTTGTATGATCTCCTCAATGGATTAGGAAATAGTAATAGTAAATATCAGACTATTTTTTCAAGTGCTTGCTTTATTAGGTTAATTTGAAGCTGCCTCAGTCACATCCCATATCTTTTCTTCATCTTCAAATTTTGTATTGATTTTCATCTGAACTATAACAAATTGATAGTCTGACTGCATGCAAACAGATGATTCAGAAATTATTTCCACATTATTAACTTCATTTCTTTTCTATTAAAATATAAGCAATTTCACTGTGAGGGGATGGCATTTGGTATTCATCCATGTCTAATGCATCACAACTCTCTTCTTAAAGAAGCTATTCCTGACCTTATTTCTTAAATATATAGAGAACTCAGTCAAATTTATAAGAATATAAATTATTCCCCAATTGATAAATAGTCAAAGAATATGAATAGGCAGTTTTCAGATGAAGAAATCAAAGCTATATATAATCACATGAAAAAAATGTTCTAAATCACTCTTGATAAGAGAAATGCAAATTAAACTTTGAGGTACCACCTCACATCTATTAGATTGGCTCATATGACAGAAAAGGGAAATAATAAATGCGGAGAAGATGTGTCCAAATTGAGACATTAATGCAAAGCTGCTGGAATTGTGAACTGATGCAACCATTCTGGAGAGCAATTTGGAACTTTGTCCAAAGAGTTTTAAAACTGTGCATACCCCCTTTGACCCAGCTCCTAGGTCCAAACAGATTTTAAAAGGGGCAAAAGACCTGACTGTACAAAAATATCTAAAGTAGCTCTTTCTATGGTGGCAAAGAATTAGAAACTGAGGGAATGTCCATCAATTGGGGAATGGCTGCACAAGTTGTAGTATATGATGGTGATGGAATACTACTGTGCTTTAAGAAATGATGTGAAGTAACAGAAATATTATGTGACAAACATTTCTGAATGACTTGGTTATTCCTAGCAATACAGTGATTACAAGAAAACACTCAAGGACACATGATAAACAATGACATCTGACTCCAGAGAAAGAATTGAAGGATATTGAATGCAGACTAAGACATACTATATTTTATTTCTTCACTTTTCTTTTGTTTGTTTGAGTTCTCTTTCACAAAAAGACTAATATGAAAAGATATTTTATACTATTACACATGTAAAATCTATATCAGATTGTTTACTGTCTTATGGAGGTGGGAAGAGAAAGGGAAGGTAAGAATTTGGCTGAAATTTAAAGAAAATTAAGGTTAAAAATTTTTTGCATGGAATTGAATCAAAAATAAAATAATCATAAAAATTTTTAAATGAAAGTATTTCTGAAAAATGCATGAAGCTTCTATGTAACATGGAGACTTAGATTTATTTTTTACTTCTTCCTGAGTCACACTTTCCAATGTATTTTTCACCATGTGTTGATTTAATCTGGAGGCTCTAATTGATTTATTTGCACAATTTTCCTACTTTATCTTTTGAAAAACATGTTAGTACATCAGCTACGATTAACTCCATTGTGGTCTTTGTGAAAAGTCATCATAAAACTACAAAATAAAATGACTTACTATATGTGAAGATGAAAATTAGATACTATCAGCCTCATGTCTTAAAAGGCTTTTATCATTAAAAAGTAATAGTTACCATTTGGAACTGATTTTAAAAAAAAGAAAAGAAAAATAGAACAATGAGAAAGCCTAGATAAAGATAATTTAAATGAATAACCCATTTTTTCAATATGCCCCAAAACAAAATTATCCAGGCCACAACTCTCTACTTGAAAAGAACTGATGGGAAAAATAAAAAGCAGTCTGGCAGAAATTAAGTTTAGACCAAAATTTTACACTATATCCTCAATGAATTCAAATTGAACACAACTGAATATTCAAAATTATAGCCTAAAAAGAGATCACATAACTTTTGCAAGTATGGCTCGGAGGGAATTCTTAATTAAACAAGCAACAGAAATGATTACAAAAGATAACATATAATTATGATTACATGAAATTGAAAAGCTTTTATATAAACAAAACTCATCTATCTAAAAGAAGTATAACATGGTTGTTAAACATTCCACATATCAGACTTTTTAATATATGAATTCATTTTTAGAACCCATTTTTCTTACTCCTTTTTTAAAAATTTGTTATGAGAGATGAATTCTGAGAGGGGATATAAAAATGCATGGAAAATATAAGTGAGGTAAAAATAAAGGAAAAAGTTTAAAAAATTCAAAAGCTTAAAAATAAAAATAAATTGGTGGAACTTCAGAAATCATCTGGCAAAATTCCAAACAAAGCATAGGTAGCAGAGTCACTGAAGACAATGTCTGCTGGTCCCAGGGGAACTGAAAAGACAGAAGCTCTCTTCTTTTATCCTAGAAAGAGGAAGGATCCAAAATCTTTCATGAAGGGATAAATGAGCAATGTGTTTAGAGGTAAGAGTTCCTACATGAAAAAAACAGGAGTTCCAAGGAAATCAGTGCTGCCACTCTGCTACTAACAAGGGAATGAACTATGTGGAAGCCAACAGAGTTGATGCCTAAAGCTTACCATCATCTTCATTTACTGAGAATAATGACATTAGCACTTCCTCTTCTCTCTTTTCCTCTCCCTTCCAAAGAGAGAGTCTGTTCCAAAGCTTATAACTGTTTGACATTTGCATTTTGCATTACCAATCACCTGGGTGCATTATAACACAAGACTATAGGGGGAAAATGGTGGCTAAGTCAAATGCAAAATTAATAAACAGATGCCAGATAGATAAGAAGTTAGAAATATTATGCTTATAATGGCATTTTACCACTACACAAGTGACCTTTACCTCATTTGATATTTTAATTTTTATAATCATAATTTAACAATATGAATTCAATTTTACTTTGTAACTTCAGAAATACAAATCAAAGTATGTGTGTTAAATCTCTCTAACAATGTTATTGAATTTATCTTAAATATCACAGTCTTAAAAAGGAACATACCAAAAGACAGCGTTGTTTAACATCCTTCATTGTCTTATTTATTATCTGCAAGGCTCCAAAACAAGCCTGATTATAGGTTCCAGGTCCTGGATTTTCTGAACGAAACTTCTTAAACCGTGCCTCCTTGTTTTTCAGACTCAGGCCTCCTTTTATATTGTACTAAATAGGGAAAAAAAATTTTGAAATAAGTAAGAATTAGCATGATAGGCACACTCGTTACCATATTAAAGTTTATCTTATGATGCCACTGTATAAAATTGAAAGAAAGTCTAGGATTAAAGCCTTAATATAGGCCATCCCCTTTAACCTTGAAATGTTTCTCAACTTCTCTGGGCTTCGGTTTTCACATCTGTAAAACTGGGCCCACTAACATCAAAGCCCTTCTGCAGTTCTAAATTCTATAAGAGTGTGAATGGGGACTAGAAAAAAAGAAGGGATGGAATCAGCACATCAGAGCCCTTAAATCCCTCTTCAGATAACAGTTTTATTTTTTTTTCTTTTTGGAAAATTTCATTTAATTAATTAATTTAGAATATTTGCCCATGGTTACAAGATTCATGTTCTTTCCGTCCCCTCCAATCCCCTCACCTCCCTCCTGTAGCCAACAAACAATTCCACTGGGTTTTACATGTGTCATTGATCAAGACCCATTTTCATATTATTATTATAGGGTGATTGTTTAGAGTTTACATCCTCAATCATATCCCCATCATCCCATGTGATCAAGCAGTTGTTTTTCCTCTGTGTTACTACTCCCACAGTTATTCCTCTGAATATGGATAGCGTTTTCTCATAAATCCCTCAGAATTGTCCTGGATCATTGCATTACTGCTAGTACAGAAGTCCATTACATTCAATTTTACCACACTGTATCCGTCTCTGTGTTCTCCTGATAATGTTCTCCTAATTCTTCTCCTTTCACTCTGCATCAATTCCTGGAGGTCATTCCAGGTCACATGGAATTCCTCCAGTTCATTATTCCTTTTAGCACAAGAGTATTCCATCACCAAAAGATACCACAATTTCTTCAGCGATTCCCCAACTGAACCCTCATTTTCCAATTTTTTGCCACCAAAAAGAGCACAACTATAAATATTTTTGTACAAGTCTCTTTCCCTGTGATCTCTTTGGGGTATAAAACCCAGCAGTGGGATGGCTAAACTAAAGGACAGATGGTCTTTTAAAGTCCTTTGGGCATAGTTCTAAATTGTCATCCAGAATGGTTGGATCAATTCACAACTCCACCCGCAATGTATTAATGTTCCAATATTTCCACATGGCCTCCAACATTTATTACTTTCCTTCACTGTCATTTTAGCCAATCTACTAGAGGTAAGGTAGTACCTCAGAGTTGTTTTGATTTGCATTTCTCTGATTATAAGAGATTTAGAACACTTTTTCATGTGTTTAATAGTTTTGATTTCTTTATCTGAAAATTGCCTATTCATGTCCCATGCCTATTTATCAATTGGGGAATGGCTTGATTTTTTGCATAATTGATTTAGCTCCTTATAAATTTGAGTAATTAGACCTTTGTCAGAGGTTTTTGTTATAAAGATTTTTCCGTTGCTTACCTTCTAATTTTGGTTGCATGGGTTTTGTTTGTACAAAAACTTTTTAATTTAATATAATCAAAATTATTTTACGTTTTATAATTTTTTCTAACTCTTTATTGGTCTTAAAATCTTTCCCAAAGATCTGACAAGTACAGTATTTTGTGTTCACCTAATTTACTTATATTTTCCTTCTTTATACTCAAGTCATTCACCCATTCTGAGTTTATCTTGGTGTAGGGTGTGAGATGTTGATCTAAACCTAATCTCTCCCATACTGTTTTCCAATTTTCCAAGCAATTTTTATCAAATAGTGGATTTTTGTCCCAAAAGCTGGGCTCTTTGGGTTTATCATAGACTATCTTGCTGAAGTCACTTACCCCAAGTCTATTCCACTTATCCTCCCTTCTGTCTTTTAGCCAGTACCACATTATTTTGATGACCACTACTTTATAGTACAGTTTAAGATCTGGTACTGCTAGGCCACCTTCCTTCACATTTTTTTTCATTATTTCCCTTGATATTCTTGATCTTTTGTTCTTCCAAATGAACCTTGTTATAGTTTTTTCTAATTCAGTAAAAAAGTTTCTTGGTAGTTTGATGGGCATGGTACTAAATAAGTAAATTAGTTTGGGTAGGATGGTCATTTTTATTATGTTAGCTCATCCTACCCATGAACAATTAATGGCTTTCCAATTACTTAGATCTAGTTTTAATTGTGTGAAAAGTGTTTTGTAGTTGTGGTCATATAGCTCCTGTGTTTGTCTTGGCAGATAGATTCCTAAGTATTTTATATTGTCTAGAGTGGTTTTAAATGGAATTTCTCTTTGTAACTCTTGCTGCTGGGATTTGTTATAAATATATAGAAGTGCTGATGATTTATGTGCATTTATTTTGTATCCTGCAACTTTGCTAAAGTTGTTGATTATTTCTACTAGCTTTTTTGTTGGTTCTCTAGGATTCTTTAAGTATACCATTATCTTATCTGCAAAGAGTGACAGCTTGGTCTCCTCATTACCTATTTTAATACCTTCAATTTATTTTTCTTTTCTAATTGTACAATGTTAAATAATAGAGGTGATAATGGGCATCCTTGTTTCACTCCTGATCTTATTGAGAAGGCTTCTAATTTATTCCCATTTAAGATGATGCTTGCTGATGGTTTTAGATATATACTATTTATTATTTTTAGGAAAGATCCTTCTATTCCTATACTTTCTAGTGTTTTCAATAGGAATGAGTGTTATATTTTGTCAAAGGCTTTTTCAGCATCTATTGAGATAATCATGATTTTTCTTGGTTTGCTTGTTGATATGGTCAATTACATAGATGGTTTTCCTAATATTGAACCATCCTTGTATTCCTGGTATAAATCCTACCTGATCATAATGAATAGCCCTCATGATCACTTGCTGGAACCTTTTTGCTAGTATTCTATTTAATATTTTTGCATCTATATTTATTAAGGAGATTGGTCTCTCTAAACAATCACCCTAGTGCAAATATCAATAATATGGAAATAGGTCATGATCAATGACACATTTAAAACCCAATGAAATTGGGCATCAGCTATGGGAGGGGGTTGGTAGTTCTTAAATTTGGCTATAACATTCCTGGGCATTATCAATTGGGAATTAAATACAGGAGGTGATGTGTGGATTCTTTCGATCTCCACTTTTCCCTCTTGCTCGAGAATGTCGGGGCAGTTTTCTTGGATAATTTCCTATAGAATGATGTCCAAGCTTTTTCTTTTGTCATGATCTTCCAGTGGTCCAATAATTCTCAAATTGTCTCTCCTGGATCTGTTTTCAAGGTCTCATGTTTTGTCAATGAAGGGTTTCATATTTTCCTCAATTTTTTCATTCTTTTGTTTTACACATTCTTGCTGCCTTGTGAAGTAATTTGCTTATATTGTTGGATTCTAATTTTTAAAGACTGAATTTCATCCCTGGCTTTTTGGTCATCCTTCTCCTTCTGGTCTGATTTTCTTCTTAGATCATGTTTCATCTTCTTTGCCTCATTTTCAAGCTGGTTGATTTTGGCTTTCAGTTTGGGCTTTTATTCTGTTTCCAGATGACTTATTTTGCTTCTTAAGTTCTTTTCCCAATTGTCTTCACCTCTCTTAATTGTTTTTTGTAGATTTTTAAATTAATATTCAACATCTCCAAAGTATTTTATAAAGATGTTTTAGTATTTAACTAGAGAGCTAGGGAAAACAAGGAGTGCTCACCCAATCCACTCACATGGAAGAGAGCAAAAGGTGTTCCCCAAAATTTAAATACAATCACATAAACATGGCACATGTAAACAGAAAAGAAAAGGGAATTTTGGGGCAAGGGAAGAATTCTTGGAAATGAAGTCTAAAGGATATAAAATTTCCACTTACACATTTTTTAATTGTGTTTTGAGTTCCTTTAAAGCCTATGTCCAATTTGCTGGAGCTGTGTTTTTACTTAGTGTAAAAAGTTGGTCCTCCTCTGTTCCATTTGCTCTTTATTCATTACCTGGACAGAAGTTGTTGATTATAATTTCTTTTTTCTTTTTCTGTTGTTTACTCAGATTTTTTCCTTCTTTCCCCCTCTGTAATTGGCTATAATCTTGCTCCTCTGGTTATTTGCTAGATCTGTAGGTTTGGGCTATTCTGTCCTGAAGGAGCTTCTTCACTCTCTGCTGATTGACTAGGTTAAGCTGATGGTACTGATGAGCTCTGAGTTCAGATTTTCCCCAGCTGGCAGCGGAAGCAGAAGGTGTAAGTGAAGGTGTAGGTGAAGGGAGCTATGCTTCCAGCCCTGTTAGCAAGGTATTCTGTAGTGGTTACAGCCTTTGCCCTGGGATCAGAGTCAGCTAGATTCTTACAACTACTCTCAGAGCAGTCTATGAGGGAGGGATGTTAGAGGTTGAGCTTCCCTGAACTCTGAAAGCTTCTTATCAGCCCTATTAATAAGATTAAGCCAGGGTAGAGTTGATCTTTGGAGCTAGCTGTGCCCTGAAGCCAAAACCTGGTGAAAAGGTGGGGAGGGGCAAGATGGAGTGTTTTGGCTGTGTCTAGGCTGCCCTTCTGCTCTTCTCCTCCAGCCACCTCCCTGCTGCCTGTGTTCAAAGTCCTGAGCCTGGCATAGCTGTGCCAGGCAAGGCACTCCCTCCAGACTAGCGCCCTTGCCCACCCAGAGATTCTAGCCACCACTGGAGACTCAGCACTGTAGGTGGGGGTCCTAGGATCTTCCTTCTTCCTTTCCCTTGAACCCAAGAGTTCAAGAATTCAGGCTTCTTTTGGCATACCTTTTAAGTTGAATCCAGCAGGAGAGTTCCCCCAGCTCTGTCCTGTTGTTAGATTTGGTTTTCTGTCCCCTCAAACCACTTTGTTTTTGATTGTTGTGGAAGGGTTTTGAGGTCTGGGCTTTTTCTGCATCTAAGCCTCCATCTTGACTACCTCCGAATCCAGATAACAGTTTTAAAAAGGAATCACTGCTCATATCACCAGTGGGCCTCAGTCATTAGAGTGAAGGCAAATGTTTATGTCCCAGTTTATGTCCAGTGGTTTTACAAAGTAATTAGAAAAGGGTCAACTTTTTGCACTGATGCCCATCCAAGGATAAGCTCATCACCAGAAATCTCCTCACAGAGTTTAACTCCACCTGGGATACTCAGCACCTCCTACTTTTCTCATCTTCTTCTTCTTCCCTCTAATTTATTCCTCTTCTTCACTTCAAAGTTAGGATGTAGAAAGAACTATATTTCAGTCATATTCAAAGAGGACAATAGAGACAGCAATTGCAGTTTGTGGTCAAAATTGAAGCTAGAAAGAACAAAAAAGATACCAAGATTCTTTAATCCATGTAGATCATTCCTTGACTGGAAGCTATAACCACCATTTGCAGAACCTAATATTGTTTAAAATGTATTTGTTTTTTTAAAATTACAGCATAATCTTGAAAAACTGCATAAGCTCAAATTAAAGAATGTTTCTTCTAGCATTTCATTAATTATGTTCAGGGTGCTTCTCTGGTTTTCTGTTAAGAAGTGACTAGTGTGCCAAACATTGTATCAAGAATTCTTTGAGCCCATGAACCCAATCAATTCTCATCAGATATTTAATACAATTCAGTCAGTCAATAAATAATTATTTAGGGCCTACTATGTGTCAATATGCTAAAAGTGCTAGGGATCTATACCAGACCTCAAACTGTATTATAAAGCAATAATCATCAAAGCAATCTGATACTACCTAAAAATACAGTGGATCAATGGAAAAGATTAGGTATTAAACATATAGTGGCAAATGACAATAGTAACCTAGTGTTTGATAAACCCAAAAATACAAGTTTTGGGGAGAAGAAATCACTTTTTGATTAAAAAAAACTGCAAGGAAAACTAAAAAAAATCATATGTCAGAAACTAGGCATAGACAAACATCTCCTCATGAAGTCAAAATGAATACATGACTTAAAAATAAAGGGTGATACCATAAGCAAATTAGGGAAGCAAAGAATAGTTTAACTGTCAGACCTATAAGTTAGAACTTAAGACAAAGCAAGACATAAAAAAACATTATGAGATAAAGAATATATAATTTTGATTACTAGTTTAAAGTAAAAGTTTTTGCACCAACGAAAATAAGATTAGAAGGGAAACAAAAAATTGGGGAAAATATTTTATAACAAATGCATCTGACATTTGTCAAATATATAGAGAACTACAAATTTATAAGAACACAACTCATTCCCCAATTGATAGGAACAGGCATGTTCTCAGATGAAGAAATTTAAACCATCTATAGTCATATAAAAAAAATGTTCTGAATCACTATTGATTAGAGAAATGCAAACTAAAACAACTCTGAGGTACTACCTCACCCCTATCAGAATGGCTAACATGACAAAAAAGTAAAATGATACTGTTGGAAGGGATGTGGGAAAATTAAAACAATAATATACTGAGTAGAGTTGTCAACTGATCCAACCATTCCGAAGAGCAATCTGAAACCATATCCACAGGGCTATAAAAACTGCATACCTGTTGACCCAGCAATATCACTACTACTAGACCTGTAACCTAAAGAGGTCTAAAAGGGGGGGAGGAGGGAGACCTATTTGTACAAAAATATTTATAGTAGTTCTTTTCGTTGTAGCAAAGAAGTGGAAACTAAAGAGATGTCCATCAATTGGGGAATTACTCAACAAGCTGTGGTATATGGTTGTAATAGAATACTATTGCACCATAAGAAATGATGAATAAGATGAGTTCAGAAAAACCTGGAAAGATTTATATGAATTGATGCAAAGTGAAGTGAGAAGAACCAGGAAACACTGCACAATAACTACAATATTGTTTAATGATCAAATGTGAGTGACTTAACTATTATCAGCAATGCAAAAGCTTCAACTCCAAGAGGACTCATGATAAAAAATGCTATCCACTGCCACAGAAAAAGTGGATGGAATATGAATGCTGAATGAAGCATACCATATTTTTCACTTTATTTCCTTCATGAGTTTTTTTCTTATATTTGTGATATTTGTCTTCTTTCATAACATGACAAATATGTAAATATGTATTGTATAATAGCACATGTATAACCTATATCAGATTACTTGCCATCTTGGGAAGGAGAAAATTTAGACGGCAAAATAGAAAACAAATGTTAAAATTTTTCTACTCATAACTGGGAGAAAAATATAATAAATATGTTACTGGGGGAAATTTTAATAAATAAATAAAAGTGCTAGGGATATAAAGAATGACAAAAGATAATCCCTGACATCAAAGAGCTCAAAGGCCAATGAAGAGGACAACAAATAACTATGTACAAACAAGCTATATAAAGTATACATAGGAAGTAATCAACAGAGGGAAGGCACTACAACTAGAGCATTTGGAAAGCATTTCTCATTGAACATAGTATTTTAGCTGGGACCTGAAGAAAGCCAGAGAGGCCAGAGATGAAAAAGGAAGTGCATTAAAGTTAGGGAGGTAGCCAATGAAAATGCCTGGATGCAAGAGATAAATCATCTTGTTCAAAGAACAATAAGAAGGCCAGTGTCACTGAGCCCAGGAGTGTGTGTTGAGGAATAAGGTCTAAAAAGCCTGGAAATAGGGATGGGGATGGGGGTGGGAATAGATTAGAAAGGGCTTTGAATGCTAAATAGGATTTTATATCTCATCTGAAGGTGATGGGGAGCCAGAGGAGTTGATATATTAAGTAGGGGAATAACATGGGTATACTGTGCTTGAAAAAAATTATTTTGGCATCTATATAGAGGGTGGACAGGAGTAGTAAAGACTTGTGACAGGCAGTAGTCCAGGCATGAGGAGATGAGTGCTGCACCAGCGTGGCAGTGATATCAGCAGAGAGAAGGAGGCATATTTGAAAGATGTAAAGGTGAAACTGAGAGGCCTGGGCAACAGACTGGATTTGACAGGTAAGAGAAAGTGACAAGACAAGGGTGATAGATGAGTGGCAAGCTTGGGCCCTAAAAAAATGTTGTTACCCTCAATGATAACATGAAGTCTGGAAGGAAGACATCTGCAAGGGAAGAAAACCAGTCCAGTTTAGGATATGCCAAGTCTACAGGACAGCAAGTTCCAAATGCCTAAATAGGCAGTGGGAAAACCAAGGCTGGAGGCAGCCAGAGAGGTTATGGTTGGATAAGGAGATATGAGATCTGAGAGCACAGAGATGATCACTGAATCCATAGAAGTTGATGAATCCCTGAATGAAAATGTAGAGAGAGAAGTAAGGATGTCTGGACAGAGCTGGGGGACACTGATGGTTGGCCAGTATGACCTGGATGAAGATTCAACAAAGGAGCCCAAGAAGTACAGGAAGCAAACAAAGAGAGTATAGTGCCATGAAAACCTAGAAAGAAGAGAATATCATGGAGAAGAGGGTGATTGGCAGGAAAACAAAAACTGAAAAGAAAACATTAGACTTGACAACTAAAATATCATTGGTCACAGTAGAGAGAATAGTTTCAAATGAATAAAGTCGGAAGCCAGAATGTAAACACTTCTAAGAATGATCAATTAGTATATTGGAGGCTCTAATGCACCAATGTCCCAAATGTCCTTTTATTTACATCCTTCTTTGCCCTTCCCCTGAATTCACTCATCAATAAAGAGACATAAATCAGTTCTAATTTTATATGATAAAATAATTTGGAGGTTAAAATTTTAGTTCAGTTAACACAAGACTGCATAGTAAACCAAAACAGAGTATAAAATTTTATTTTCTCATGTTTGCAAAGTCCTAAGATAATTCAGATAACTTATTTTAAAACTTTTTTAAATCACAGTACTATAAAAAATGTTTTTAGAAAAAAAAATTTTATCAGTTAAATTACTTTGAATGAACAACCTTGGTTCCAGAGAAAAGGTAATGAAACACATTCTCTCATGTGTTGGAAGGAAAAGGGAATACAATAGGGTGCAGAATGCTGCTTTGTTGGTCAGTTTTCCTTAACTCTTACTTTTTTACAAGGCTGGATATTTTAAGAAATGATTACAATATAAAAATGGTAATGAGATTTTTCTTAATTTTAAAAAATCTTTAAAAGCAAGAATTACAAATTTACCTTTAACTTTCCAATATGGTAGTGAGCTGGTCCTGGGGCATCCTCCTCAGGAGGAATACTTTCTCGAGCTGCCAAAGAAAGAAATGGAGCATATCCATCTAAATGAAAAAAAAAAGGAAAGAAAAAGAAAAAAATCACTGCCTGAAAAAAGTTTTTAAAAAGTATTATAAAAAAGTTTAAAATCTAAGAAGTTAAGCAGATTATTTTTCACTCTAACCTGCTAAGCCTATATAATATAGATGACATAGACTATTAAATAAATTATATGTTTTGAAAAGACCCTATCATTTAAAGAAAAAAGTTATCACATTTGCCAAGATTAGTACAAAATCCTAAATCTTACTTATCTCTACCTTAATATCAATTAGTATATTGCTCTAATGCACCAATTATTACAACAGATTGTACTACCGTCAGTCAATAAACATTTGTTAAGCATTTATTAAGTCCTTTCAACATCCTAGGCATTGTGCAAAGTGTTGAGGATACGGGAAAAGCAAAGTAATCTCTGCCCTCAAAAAGCTTCCATTCTAATGGGAAAACTTCAAATACAAACTTCTATAATATAGAGAGAGTAAATAAAAGATACTCTGAAAAAAGAAGGCATTAAAAGTTGGGAGTTCAGAAGCCCTTCTTCAGAAGCTGGACTTGGGATCTGGAGGTAAAAGGGAACCACTGGTAGTGAGTGGAGGAGGTGGGGTAGGAAGGGGATATGGAAAGGGATGAGGCGGGGAAACAGGCAAGAACCAGGAGAGGGTACCAAAGGGAAAAAAAACCTAGAGGAGAGAGTGAGTCCCCAAAAGGAAAAGCTGATCAACACTATCAAAAGCTACAGAGAGGCCAAGAAGGAAGAGGACTAAGAAAAGGAAATTAGATTTAGAAATTAGGAGATCACTGAGGGAAGTGATCCAAGAGGGTGAGGGTAGGAAGCAATACCAAAAACTTCCTCAATCAAAATCTTTCAAACAGATCTAGAAAATCCATCAAGCCAAATCTTGATGAGGAACTCCTGAAAAAATCAGTGAATCATACGTCCAGCTCAGTTCTTCATTGGAAGAGAGACAAGGAGGTGTGAGGAGGAAAAGCACTGAGGTGGGAAGGGAGAGGCTGGGGCAAGGGGAGATCCCAGACTCACACCTGGCACCACCAGACTCATACAAGGCCCTTCAGCAGAGACAGGTACAAATTGGCAGCTTGGCTCTGAGTCTCAGCTCTAATGCAGCCTGCAAAGGGGAGCTGCTCAGAGTGGGTAGTTGCTTCCCCTCAAGAAAGGCCCCACACAGTGGGCAAGGAAAGGAAGTGAAGAAGCCAACAGCAGCAGTGAGGGGAGCAGAACAGGGCACCATTTCCATTACCTAGTCCAGCCTGCAGAGGAATAACCAGAGCAGGAATTCCGGACCAAAGAGAAACCTACAATTCTAATTCTCTGAACCAGCAGAGCTTTTGGCAGGGGGGTTGGGCAGGGAGGGAAGAGGGGGAAGATGGCAACCAGACTTTGCCCTGGATCATTTCACAGTGAGAAGACTAAAAGTTTACAAATCCTCAGCTTGTCCCTGAGATCCTAGAATAACACACCACTCAGTATCCCAAGAAATCAGCAACAGGACCAAAGAGACCAGTGATTCCCAAAGTGGGGCGGTAGGTCAAAAAAGTTTGGGAACCATTGAACCAGACCTTCCCTGAGAATTGCCACAGAGCCTAGCCCTAACATCAACTCCGAAGTCAAGAAGTAGGCTAGCATAACCAATTAATAATCATCATCATCATCATCATATAATCATAATAATCCTACCACAAAGAGCTATCAGGTATCAGGAAAGTTTAGGAAGCAAATGTATATATATATACATATATATATATATATACACACACACACACACACATATATATATATATATG
>NC_058135.1:27689815-27703869 GCF_016433145.1 Gracilinanus agilis
ACATATATATATATATATATATATACACACACACACACACACATATATATATATATGCAAAGTCTCAGAGGAAAATGCAACATGAGAAAAAAGTCAACTGTAATTCCTGAAATAGATAAAGCAAGAAATTTTTTAAAGATTTTTTGTTTGTTTCCTAATAAATGAAATAAGAGGGCTTGAGGGAAAAATTAGGGGGAAAAGATATGACAATGACATAACCACTAAAAACAAATCCTGGAGCAGCATAACCCACAAAAAGACAAGGTAAAGTAATGTTTCAGCCGAAAACAACTTAGAAGACCAGCAAGAGAGATCAAGTACAACAGGGTGAAGGTGGAGCCTAGAACACCAGGGCAGGCTTTGGGTGCAACCAAAACAGCATTCAAGGCTTCTGGAAACTCTAAGCCACAGATGGTAAGGGAGATCAGACAACTACTCAGAAGGAAACTACAGGGGCTAATTTGCTGGCTCTGGGTAAAGATTCTTATAACATTGCCCATACACAGAAATAAAGTATAATACTGGGGTGCAGACACAGGGTGAGGAGGAACATCAGCACCCACCAGCACTTGTAGCCACAGAAGAGCAGAGGACCCTGGTGAAAGTTCTAAGGGAAAAAAGAGTGCAAAAATATTAAACACATCTAACCTTACACCATACCACCTTGGAAAAACTAAAAGCATTTAGATCCCCAGTGTCAACTCTAAAACCTGGAACAGTGTTCCTTTCACCACAGCTACAGAGCCCAACTTTAACAGTTTTTTAAACTAATAAAAAAAGAAAAGAAAAAGGCAGGAAAACATTCATAAAACAAAAACATAAAAAGTTATATTGGTAAAAGGATAAACTCAAATTCAGAAGAAGACAACAAAGTCAATACTGTTGTATCCAAAGTCTCCAAGAAAAATAGGAATTTCTTAAAAATCAGAATTGACCAAATGGAAAAAGATATACAAAAATGTACTGAAGAGAAAAACTTCTTGAAAGATATAATTGGCCCTTTGGAAAAAGAAGTATAGAAGGTAGAGCCAAGACAGTGAAGTAGAAGGAGGAAAACTTGAACCTATCATGAGAATCTTCTCCAACCAATCTTAAAATAATGCCAGAAAACAAATACAGGAGTGAAAGAACCAATAAGGAGACAGAGTGAAACAATTTTCATACAGAGAACAACTTGAAAGGAAGGCAGAGAGTGTCTGGGGCACTGGAGTGGGAAGGGAGCCCAGCCCACAGGAGGCTGCAACAAGGAATAAGGAACAAGCCAACAGCAAGTACCTTGCCCACCCCACATCTACTTTTTCAGGTTCTGAAACTGAGCCCAAGCCAACATCCAGACCCTGAGACCCTGCCTGGGCCAATAGCAGGTCAACCCAACACACACCCAGCAAAATTCCAAGCAAACCTGCAGTGAAGTCCAAAATTCTAGCCGAGGGCAGTCTCTGTTGCATTGCCCAATCTGTGTGGGCCCACAAGGCCAGGAATCCCAGCCTGGGTTTATGGTGAGGACCTGAATCCCAGTTCAGGGCAGTGTGTGCATTACTCTGGGCCAGAGTGGGGCCCCCGGCTCCTCCTCGGTAGGGGCAGTCTCCAAGGTGCTATTCTGTGGGAGCCTAAGCCTGGTTGGCTTTTGCCAAAGCTCAAGGTGGCACCCCACAGCAAGGCAATCTGAGGTATACCTGACCTGATCAAGCTCAGAGTGAGAACAAAAGCCCCCACCCAAGCCTAAGACTTGAGCCATCTAGTAGCCTCAAAGAGTGATTGAATCAGCAGTGGGAGGTGACTCTCAGATCCTAGGCCACAGACCATCACACTACCTTGTAAGAACTGAAACTTGCAGAAACCCAGAAATAAGGTTAAGGGAATCAAGGAAGAATTGAAGTTTAAGAGAGTGCCCTATCCTCCCTGAGAACAGAGCCTACCTTTAAAATAAAAGTGAAAGTCAAGAAAAAGGCTGAGAAAAATGAGCAATCATAAAAAAAAAAAAATCTAACATAGAAAATTTTTATGGATAGAGTGTAAGGCACAGACACAAAAGAGAACAATGAGAGCAAAACAAATACACTCAAAGCTTCAAAGAAAATATGAATTGATCTCAGATTCTGGAAGAGCTCAAAAAGGATTTCAAAAATCAATTAAGAGAGGCAGAGGAAAATGGGGGAAAGAAATGAAAGCAATGCAAGAAGAATGGGCCAAATGGAAAAGAAGGTTCAAAGGTTCACGGAAGAAAATCATTTCTTAAAAATTAGACTTGGGCCACTAGAAGCTAATGACTTCATGAGACATCAAGAAACAATAAAACAAAATCAAAAGAATGAAAAAACAGATGAAAATTTGAAATATCTCATTGAAAAAACAACTAACCTGAAAAAGAGATCCAGGAGAGACAATTTAAGAATTACTTGACTACCTGATGAAGAGATCCAGTCCCTTCAAAGATCCACATGGTTCTAATGCCCTAGAAGGGAAGCCAAGGGCTGAAAAAAAGATGGGTGGGAAGGCTAAAGTGAAGTTAAAAGACACAGAAAAAATTAAGAGACAGATTGCATAGACAGTCAAAAAGTCAAGCTGCCTCTCTGACCCTTCACCCAGATGGTTTTTTAAAATGTTAATATTTCAAATGAGTTTTCAGATAATGCAAAGGAGACACTTAAAAGATTTTTTACATCAGTTTACAAGCCTAATTAAAAAAATAATGGAACAGGTTTTCAGCCAGGTGTTCAGCCAATTAGCAAGGAAGAAGCTATTTGAAAATCCCTTGACCTTTGTTAAACCTCTTTCCTCCTAGAACCCTAGTCAGAAACCCTTCCTGGCTTTTTAGAATTTTCATCCTTCTTATTCAGATGGTAACAGTAAGCCTTTTGAGATTGCAAAGAACTTTTCAGCCTTGCCTGCCACCTTTCACACTGCAGGTGTGTGATGTTCTTCAAATTGTAATCGAAGTATAATTTTTCATCCCAATCCAATTTCTCTGTTAGAAGGATTCAGTATAAATTAATCATGTGAATTATGAAAAATATGCACATAAGTCTGACCCATGAACTCCTTGTTCACTGGCATCAGATTTTGAATACATCTTTATCATTCCCATAATTTGTTATATCTGACTACAATAAATTTTTAAGCCTAATCATAATACAAAAAATTATTGTCTTAAACAAGAGAGCAAAATAGAAATTAAAAGAATCTACAAATTACCTCATTAAAGAAATCCCCAAATAACATCTCCCAGGAATATTATACCTAAATTCAAGAGTCCCCAAGCTCTGGAGAAAATCCTGAAATCAGCCAGAAATAAACAATTCAAATACCATGGAGCTACAGTCAGGATTACACAAGATTTAACAGCCTCCACATTGAAGGATCAGAAGGTGTGGAATATGATGTTCCAGAAGCCAAAACACCTAGGTTTACAACCCAGAATCAACTCTCCAGCAAAACTGAATATATTATTTCAGGGAGAAAAGTGGTCATTTAATAAAATAGAAGATTTCCAAGCATTCCTGATGAAAAGACTAGACCTAAACAAAAAATCTGATGTTCAAACACAAGACCCAATAGAAGCCTAAAAAGGTAAATAAGGGAAAATTTAAGGGACTCAATAAGCCAAATTGTATGTAATTCCCACATGAAAAAAGAATATTTGTAATTCTTAAAAAATTTTATTAGTAGTAGAGTAGTTAGAAGGAGCATACATAGAGAGAGGGTATGGAAGTAAGTTGATTAAGATGGCATGATATGCAAAAAAATAATCAAGAGGGGAAAATGAGGATTGCACTGAGAAAAAAGTGAAAGGAGTAATGGAATGGGGTAAATTATCTCACCTAAAGAGGTGTGAAAAACTATTAAAGTGGAAGAGAGGATGAGGATGGTGATGGGCAAAGATTAAATCTTACTCTCAAAATAAATGGCTCAAAAGAAGAATAACAACCATACTCACTGGAGTATAGGATGCTATCTTAACTATAGAGAAGTAGAAGGGGAAAAAGACAAGGACAGAAGGGTGGTAATAGGAGGGAGGGGGACATAGAGGAAGGATGATAAAAAACAAAACACCAGAAAGGAGGGATACAGTTAGTAATCATAACTGTAAACGTGAATGGAATGAACTCATCCATAAAATGGAAGCAGATAGCAGAATGGATTAAAAACCAGAATCCTACTATATATTGTTTACCAGAAACAGATTTGAAGCAGGTAGACACACACAGAGTAAGAGTAAAGGTAAGGGACTGGAGCAGAATTTATTGTGCATCATCTTAAGTAAAAAAAGCAGGAGTAGCAATCATGATCTCAAACAAGGCTAAAAATAGACCTAATTAAGAGAGATGAAGAAGGAAATTACATCTTACTAAATGATACTATAAATAATGAAGTAATATCAATACTAAACATATATGCACCAAAAGGTGTATAGCTTCTAAATTTTTAAAGGAAAAATTAAATAACTTCAGGAGGAAATAGAAAGTAAAATTATACTAGTGAGGGGCCTCAACTCCCTCACCCCTTTCAGATCTAGAGAAAGCAAATAAAAAAAAAAAATAAGAAAGATATAAAGGAAGTGAATAAAATTTTAGAAACGTTAGAACTAATAGATCTCTGGAGAGAATTGAATGGGAATAGAAAGGAATATACCTTCTTTTTCATGGCTCTTACACAAAAATTGAACATGTATTAGGGTATAAAAACTTCATAACCAAATGCAGAAAAGCAGAAATAATAAATGCATCCTTTTCAGATCATAGCCCAATAAAATTATAATCAATAAAGCTCTATGAAAAGGGAAGTCAAAAATTTATTGGAAACTAAAAAATCTAATACTAAAAAGGGGTGTATCAAAGAACAAATTATAGAAACAATCAATAATTTTATTAATGAAAATAACAATGAGGACACAACATATCAAAATCTATGAAATACAGCCAAAGCAGTACTTAGAAGAAAACATATCTCTAAACACTTATATTAATAACATAGAGAAAATGCAGATCAATGAATGGTTATGCAACTAAAATATAAGAAAAAAACAAATTTAAAAATCCTCAATTAAAGACTAACTTGGAAATTCTAAAAATTAAAGGAGAAATTGATAAAATTGAATTTAAGAGAACCATTGCACAAATAAATAAGATTAGAAGATGATTCTATGAACAAACAAATAAAATATACAGTATTGGTTAATTTGATTTTTAAAGGGGATATGGAACATAAATGCATTGTGGGGGGAGTTGTGAACTGATTCAATCATTGGGGAGAGTAATTTGATCTATGTCCAAAGGGCAATACCATTACTAGGTTTGTACCCAAAAAGAAAAAAAAAAGGGTGAGATGGGCATATATATATATTTAAACCATCTCTTTTTGGGGGGATGGGAGGTGTAAAGATTTGGAAAGTGAGGCGATACACACTGGTTGAGGAATGGCTAAGTTATAGTCTATGATTATAATTGAATATTATTGTGCTATAAGAAATGACAAGCAGCAAGAGCTCAGAAAAACCTGGAAAGACTTACACAAACTGAAGCAGCATGAAATATGTAGAACCAGGAGGGCAATGGACAATGACAGGAAAACTTTATTATGAATAACAGCTATTTTCAGCAATATGATGATCCAAAACTATCCCAAAGTACTCATGATATAAAATGCCATCTACTTCCAGAGAAAAAGAACAGAGAATGCAAACCAAAGCAAACTTTTTTTCATTTTCTTAATTTTTTCTATTTGAGTTTCCTTTCAAAAAAGATCAATATGGAGAAATGTTTTACATGGTTGGCATGTAAAATCTATATGAAATTGCTTGCCATCTCAAGGAGGGGCTAGGAGATTGGGGAGAATTTGAGGCTTAACATTCTTTGAAAAATATTAGATACTGTTTTTACATGTAACTGGGAAAAAAATAATTTTTTTAATTTTAAAGAAAAGATCATGATAGCTATGGAAAAAAAGAATTAAAAAGGGAATAGATAGCTTGGCACAAGAAGGACAAAACTTTACCAAAGGAACAAACTCACTAAAAATTAGAATTAATCAAACTGAAGTCAATGTTTCCATGAGGCAACAAAAATTATTAAAACAAAGTCAAAATACTCAAAATATAGAAGAAAATGTAAGATATCTCAAAACAAAAATAATTGCCTTGGAAAACAATTCAAAGAGGGGGAAATTAAGGAACAGTGAATTAAGGAGTAGCCAGTTAGCTCAGTGGATAGAAGCCAGGCCTGGAGACAGAAGGTCCTGGGTTCATATGTGGCCACCAACACTTCCTAGCTGTGTGACCTCTAACACTTCACTTAAACCCTGTTGCCTAGCCCTTACCACTCTTTTTCCTTAGTAGTACTAATACATAGAATCAGAGCATTAATACACTGCTAATGGAGTTTCAAACTGATACAACCATTCTGGAAAATCATCTGGAACCATGCCTAATAGGCCATCAAACTCTGCATACCCTTTGACCCAGCAATACCAATATTTTGATTTATATCCCAAAGAGATTAAAAATAGGGGCAAAGAAGCTCCCTGTACAAAAATTCTTATAGCAGTTCTTTTTGTCATAGCAAAGACCTAGAAACTGAAGGGATGTCCATCAACTGGAAAATGGCTGAACAAGTTGTGGTATATGCTTGTAATGGAATACTATTGCCATAAGAAATGACAAACAATAAGATCGCAAAAAAATAAAATAAAATAAAACCCTGTAAAGGGTTATATGAAGATGCAAAGTGAAGTGAGCAGAGCAAGGAAAACATTGTACACATTGTCACTACAGCAATAATGCATGATGATCATCTGTGAATAACTTAATCAACAAGGCAAGGATCCAAGACAACTCCAAGGGACTCATCACAAAAAAAAGGATATCTACTGTCATAGAATGAAGAGACAACAGATGGAAACTGGATGCAAATTGAAACATACCATTTTTTACTTTATTTCCTCCATGAATTTTTCACCAGTATGAGCAATGTTTGCTTTCTTCCACACCATGATGAATAAGGAAAGGAAATCTGTATTATATGAGATACATATATGTGTGTATATATATATATACAGATATATATCACCCATATCATATTACCTGCCTTCTTGGGGAGGGAGGAGAAATGGGAAGGAGAGAGAGAACATGGATTGCAATATATCAGAAAACAAATATTTTTAAATCATGTTGACATGTAATCTAGAAAAAAAAAATTTATTTTAATTTCAGAGAAAAATCAAATATCTAGTATTGATTCTCAGATGGAAAGGAAGGGGGAAGGAAGAATATTGAACCATGAAAGTCATAAGCAAAAAAAAAAAAAAGCCTAGAAATCTTATTTCAAAAAATCATAAAAGAAAGCTACTCAAATCTCTTAGGACCAAAGGGTAAAGCAGAAATAAAAAGAATCAACTAGTTACTTCCTGAAAGAAACCTAAAAATGAAGACTCCCTAGGAATATCATAGCCAAAATTCAGAATTTCCAGGACAAAGAAAAAATTCAAGTACTGCAGAACCAAAGTTAAGATCACAGGTTTTAGTGGTTACCCATAAAGGAGTATTTAGAATACAATACTGCATAAGGCAATATATATGGGATTACAGCCATGAATAATCTACCAACCAAAACTGAGTATAATAATAAAACCAGGTAGGAAAGGAACCTGGGGTGGTTCTGTTATAAGAATTTTTGTACTGTTATATCTTGATTTGGGGAAAAGAATAAAAAGAAAGGGGTAAAGAATATAGTAGGGGAGGGGAGAATTGAAGGGGGGAAAGGGAAAGGAACCTTAGAGGAAATAATCTTACATAATCAAAGTGTATAAGTAGACATCTGCATAGACAAGGAAGAAGAAGGACAGTAACAGACACTTGAACCTCATTCTCAATTGATCAAAAGAAGAAAGAATATATACAGACAGTAGTGTACAGGAATACATTTCACTCAGCAAAGTATAGGAGGGAAAGGAGAGAAAGGGGGAAGAATTAGAGAAGGGACAGATTAAGAAAGGACTAGTATTTAGGAAATTGTCTTGATAATCAAGTAAATTAGATGATCAAGTAAATTAATATTTAACAAAGCAAATTCTAAGCATGAACAAAAATATCTACACCTCTTTTTGAAGTGACAAAAAAATTTGAATCTAAGGTTATCCCTACAAATTGGAGAGTGGATACAAGTTACAGTGTTATAGCCAAAAAAGCTTATAGAAATATTACAGCTTATAGGAATATTATAGCCAAAAAGCTAAACTTGGCAATTAAGCAGGGGGTTTTTGGATAATGTCATGCCCGGCTCAAGCAGGGCAGTTATCTCTGACTCACAGTCCCAGGGACACAACTCCTGGCTCACAGCCCCAACTCCTCCCCTGCCCCTGGACTGAACAGCCTTGAAGATTCCTAGACAAGAACAAGCCTTGAAGATTAAGAATCATATCCTGTGGCACCTGGAAACATCCCTACTCCCTCTGTCTAGCTATTAGCTAACCCTAAAACAAAGGCACCTATATCCTAGAAACATATATATTCCCTCTTCTGAATGCACCCCTTGGGATTCTCTTTGCTGAGTTCCCCCAGAGCGCTGGCAATAAAGCTTTCTCCTGCTTTGATTGCATTGTCTCCTGTGTTCCTCTGGAGGCCACCCATTTTGAACCCTAACAACAGTATATAAATGTGATGGGAAAATATTGTTCTCCACTGCTATCAATGTAATTATATCAGACAAATGGGAAGTCTGGGGCTCAAAAAGATGGTAAACAGTAGAGCATATAAAGATTATGCTATTAACTATCTCTTCAGTCTTGGCTTTTAAAAAATGTGTTTTTCCAAGAATTATAAAGTGTTTATACTAATTCATCCATACTCTTCACTTTACTCCCAGCTCACTCTCCTATCTTTTCAACAACTTATCTTATGACCCTAAAGATATCCTTCAATCCTGAGATCTGTTCAATGATTGCTGCCTAAGAGTGGTATATCTTGAGAGGGAACCAATACTCCAAAAAAGAAATAGTATCCACATCAATAATATTGCATTTTAAGATTTGCAAATCACTTTACATATAGTATGAGTTCAATTTTGGCCATTTCAAGTTTTAGATGTCTAGAAGACATGCAGTTTGAGATGTTCCATAAGTAGTTGGAGATGCAACTGAGGTCAACAGAGAGCTTAGTTAAGGCTGGATGAGGAGTTTGAGAAGTATCAGCATTTTGTTGTTGTTCAATACTGTCTAACTCTTCACAATGCCATTTGGGATTTTCTTAGCAAAGATACAGGAGTGGTTTGCCATTTCCTTCCGCAGCTCGGCTCCTAGTGGGCTGAGATTGCATTGGTTGTCATTATCCTTATCAATGACTCTAAATGCTCCGTGCTAGTTAGGGAGATTAGTGTGGGCGATATACTTCAAACATGAGACGCCAGGACTGCATTCTTCCGCTCTTACCTGACACTTCGTGCTTCTTGAAAGACACCTGATAGGAGCCAGGCCCCACGTGCACGTCAGTGCTGGTGACATTGGCTAGCGTGGTCTCCCGAGGGGCTCGGTCATACATATTGGGCTAAACTGAAGAGGGCGGGACTCGGTGGGGTGGGGCCAGAGTAGCGTCGGGAGTGGGGTTGGTTCGCACGTGTAGGACGAAATGAGGAGGCTGGCAGGGAGCTGCCTCTGGAGCCCACTGGATGACTGCCCTGTCCCGCCCCGACTCCGCCTCGCTCAGCTGGGTCCGCACATTCCACTTCCCTCGGGGTGCGGCCACAAGCAACAGGCTTAACCGAGGCGTGCCAAAATCCCAGCACCCGAAAATCTCCCTCCTCAGAAAGCCAAACAGCTCAGCGAGGGGTGGACAGTAGATTCCACGAAATCTCGCTTCTAATCTGGCTCTTGCTTCCGGACTTCCTCTCTCTTCCCACCCTCCTTCAGGAGGGAAATGCTAGTGGGGCGGGATCTGAATATGGAGGAGAACGGAAAGGGGGCGGGGCCTGGCAAGTGCGGGAGTCCCTCCCGCGACTAGGGAGGTGTGCGCACGTGAACCTCGAGGGAAAGGCTGCGCGCAGGCGCCCAACTGCCTTGTATTAACCGCCCCTCCTATTACCCGAGAAAGATCTATCAGGACACGACTAGCAGGAGCGAAGCCGAAGATGGGGAGAGAGAAGGATAGAGCATCTTTGCGGCTCCGCCCAGAGAAGTTAGTTCGGGAGGAGCCTATCCCCGGACCCTGAGCCCCAGAGTTGCCCCCCCAGTAGTCAAGGGGTAACAGCAGCCCTTCTCTGATCCACCTCCATAGGGATGGCCGAAGCTCACGTCCTCCCCGCTTCCCTTCACGTCTTGGCCACGAACGAGTCCATAGCACTTGGAGGTCTTAGGATTCCTCTTCCTGCGATATTCCTGATGCTCTCAGCTGCTAATGCCACTCTTCCAGAAAATTACCTTGTACTTTGTATGTGTGTAGGCAGATACTTGTTTCCCCCAAAAGAACATAAGCTTCCCGAGGGCATGAATTTGCACACAAAGTGTACAGAACATATTGATACTCAATATATTAGTTGGTTAATTACTTCGTCAAAAGAAATCTATTATTGCTTAACAGATTATATCAGACTCCAGCCTTGCTGATGATGCTGTTTTGTTTTGTTTATTTACACCCTTACCTCTGACTTGAAATCAGTATGGGTTCCAAAACAGAAGAGCAGTAAGAGCTAGGCAATGGGGTTCAAGTGACTTTTAAGTAGTGTGAAAAAATGAAATAGGTTTGAGAATAAAGTAGAATTGGAGTAGATGAGGTAGATTAATCCATTCCTGCATTATTTAAGAAACTGACAATCCCTCCAGGAGGCCAAGTGGTGGATCAGAGTCAATTCCCCTATGGACAACAAAGGGACATCAGGACAAACAAATAGGTCAAGATGGAATGCAAGGTAAACATATAGTTAACTTAAGGATGATTGTTTAGGTACACTAAACTGGGTAAATCATACCTAATTTAAATAAATTTATAATACTTTATTCTTCAAATGTCCATCCCACCTTGCCAGAAAACAGTTGCATACCAACTGCTCTAATTCTCACTATTGATTTTGATGTGGAAGAAACACACCCAAGTTTGTAGCAAGGTCTTGTCCCAAGAATGGGAGACTCAAACTCCATTCAGTTCAGAAGTATGAAAAGAATTTTATTTGAAGAAATGGTAGGTTTTTTTGGTAGTATTATAAATAGCCTAATAGCTAGAATAGTCTGGGGATTAATCAGGTGGCCTTAGGACCAATGGATATGCCCAAGGGCTAGTAGAGTAGCCTCTTTGGAGCTGATAGTATGGATTATCAGCTGGGCTATAGGATGGCAGCTTCCTCCAAAGGTGTCAATCCTATAGATCAGGGTTGACATATTTATTGGGACCTGGTAGCTTAGTATCTCCCTTTCCAGACTCAGGTGGAGGTTCCTTCATTTGTCCACCTTGTCATCTTTTGTCAGGGAAAGGTCATGATGCCCTTCCAGAGTGGGAACATGGGGATGGGATACGATACATTGGAGGACCATTATGGGTAATTTCTAAGAACAATAAAGCAATAAAACAGAATTGGTACAAAGCAGGTGCCTAGCATAGAACAATACAGATCTAGTACAGGGTGGATAATTGAACAATCTATAATTCATGCTTGTCTGATGCTGAAACTACAGGTATTGTAGTTGATATGTAACTAGAGCTAACTAATGAGAAATGCAAAATTTCAGAGTATCAGTGTCCTGTTCCTAATACTACCCCTTACTGCCAGCCTACATCAATTTCATATTAATGTTCATAATAACATCTAGCATAACACACTTTAAAGTTTGTGAAACACTTCATATATATTTTCTCAGTTAATCCTTATAACTCAAGAGAAGTATTATTCTTATCCCTATTTTACAAATGCCGAATTTAAGGCTGAGAGAGGCCATGTAATTTTCCTAGGCTTACACACTATGTTAAATGTCAGATTTGATCTCTGGTCTTCCTGATTCCAAGTTCAGTTCTCTAACCCCTATGTTGCCTAGCTGCCTCTAGACAGACAGCAATAGCTAGAATATTAGAAACCTAGCATGGTTATTGAGAAACTTAAGATACCTAGCTATCACAAAGGTAATATAGGAAAAATGTTGACTAAAGTACTACTTTTTGTTGTTTACACATGTCTGACTTTGATGGCAAAAATACTGTACTGCTTTGCTATTTCCTTCTCTGGCTCATTTTACAAGTGAGGAACGGAGGCAAGCAGGGTTAAAAGTTTTTATTTGCCCATAGTTGTACAGCTAAGTATATAAGATTGGATTTGAACTCAAATGCTTCAAGACTAGAATTCTATCCACTGTGCTGCCCTTGAACTATTGAAATAGTTTAGTATTGGAGGTGGAGCCAAGATGGCAGAATAGAGACATTAAAAAGCTACAACCTCTCCAAGAATCCTCTCCAACTAACTTAAAATAATACCTCAAAACAAATATTGGAGAGGCAGAACCAACAAGGGGATGGAATGATGCAATTTTCCTAAAGAAAATGTGAAAGATAAGTAGAAAGATAAGCTCATTGCTCAAGGTTCTGAACCCAGGCCCAAAGCAACATCAGACCCAAAAAACCTACCTAAGCAAATATCAGAGCACCCCCATACCTACTCTTTGAAGTTCTAAGGCCCAACACAAGCCAGTATTGAGGCCCTGAACCCCATCAACAGATCACAATGCCCTGGGCCTTGTAAGCCATCGGCAGACCCTGGGGGAGAGTAAATCAGCAGTGGGAGATAGCTTCCAGAGCTCTCAGCCCACAGACCATACCACCTTGAAAATTATCAAAACTGCACTGATATTCTTGAACAAGAGGGTAAAATGGAAACTGAAAGAATTCAGTAATCCCTCCTAAATTCCCAAATGACAACTCCCAGGAATATTATAGCCAAATTCCAGAGATCCTAAATCAAGAAGGATCCAGCAAGTATATTGGAAAGCCATAAGAAGGTTGTTCAAGGGGTATAGCAGCTCCAGGTTAAGAGGGACAGCTGCCAGGCTAGTCATGCCAGAAGCAGGCCCCTCTTCCCTTGCCTCCATAGAGCCTTGGAGCCCCATGTCCTCAGCAAAAGCATAACTGGAACAGGATCTACACACAGCAGTCATGGGGCATCCTGGCCACGTACAGAATCCCCAAGCCAGGAACAAACATTCCTCCGCCACTGGCAACTGAGAGTTTGGTATGAGATGTCCAATGGCCCCATGGAGCCTTCAGAGTACCACCAAGCAGTCCCAGGCCTAGAAGGCACCCTAAAGGGCAGCCAGTTCTAACTGCCCAGAAGGAATGGAAAAGCTGTGATTGAGCACTTACAGTGGTGGAGGGAGGACCGCCCAGAACAGAAGCCGGGACCCCCAGTCAGGCACCAAATGACATCAGACTAGGGCCTAGTCCAGGCACTCACACACATACCCAAGACTAAGGGTTGCTTATGGGGGCTGAAACCTCTGAGCAACAAATGACATCAGCCTGAGCCCCCTTCATCTAAAGAAAAGCCATTAAGGGAAATTCCACTAGTTCCTGGCTAGGGTGGGGAAGCACCTTGTCTATCTCCCTAAGCCTAGTCTAGCAGAGAGGGCAAAGGGACCTTGACTTTTTCTCTATAAAAATTGTATCTCCCACCTCACCTCTCACCTCCAGCAGCCTGATTACCAACAGCCAAAAGCCACCTCTTCTCAATAGCCCCAATAAAAGTTTTTTTTATTAGACATTTATTAATATTCGTTTTTAATCTGTTTACATACTTTATGCCCCTACTTTCCCCTTCACCCCCCGCTCTCCCCCCACCCATGGCCAATGCACATTTCCACTGGTTGTAACATGTGTCCTTGTTCAGGGTCTATTTCCCATTCATGTCCGCCTCAGCCCATGCATTCAAGCAATTGTTTATCTTATATGTTTCCTCTCCTGTAGTCCTTCCTCTGAATGTGTGTAGCATCTTTACCATAAATCCCTCAGAGCTGTCCTGTGTCATTGCAGTGCTGCTGGTACAGGAGCCCATTACATTTGATTTTACCATAGTATATCAGTCTCTGTGTACAAT